>NW_027495402.1:0-251795 GCF_021521415.1 Bidens hawaiensis | reverse complement strand
ACTCTTCGGAAGGATAATTGATCCAGACACGTCTTCAAGAATAACATATCCTCAGTACTCAGTTATTTGTGACACAACAAGAAGTCCTATAAATCCGCCACCTTCCCACTATCTTCATCCACGACTTTGACCACGTGTTTGACAAGTCCAATAGCGAGATATCGAGTGGAATAAGTCTTGGAGTCGTTATACTTATTAAATAACAATATGCACACAAGAAACAATTGTTAATAATACCAATTACTGAGGACCCCTGATCCTGACAGGATCTGTCTAAGGATAACTGATCCAAGATCATATGTTAGGATAACGTATCCAAAGTGTCAAATTTCCATGCCCTAACAACAACCTTTGAAATTTTTTGTTTGCTAAAATTTTCAAGCTAGTGATGAGATTGAAATTATGCTATTGTGGTGTAATGAATTATTATTTCAATGTTGTATAACGATTATTAAAAGTTCAATGTTGAAAAACTATTTTAGATTTAAAAAAATTGATTTATTTAAATTTTATTTTATTTTAGCAGTCTGCAGAATTAAAAAAAAAACAACTTTCTTATTACAGACTTGCAGAACTTTGGTCCACCTCTTATTCTACAGAGATCTTTAGATGTGGTATGCAGATTGCATATATTTTACCTTTCAAAACCAAACTGCATCTTATTGTAGTTGAAATTTCAAATATAGAAAAGTCTGAAAATTATTCACCAATACAAGGAGATGTGTAGATTATGTATGTGCAAACTGAAACGAACTCACGTCCTTGAAATATGTTTACTGTATTTAGCCGTAAACAAAACCCTCATCACGTTAGGGATGGCAATGAGTTGGGTTTGGGATGGGTTTAGGTAATCCCAACCCCATACCCAATTACAAGACCATGTCCCCAAACCTGTCCCAAATCCTGTCGGATTTCCATCGGGTAATTAATCGTCGGGTATAGGGTAAACATGTGGGTTTCGTAGGTATTCCTGTCCCAAAACTAGTTGGGTATCTATCGGGTTTTTGCGAAATTTAACTAATCGAATATACAAAATATACATAACCGAATATTGCCAAGTTTATATTTTGATACTGACGTATTTATATATATATTTTTGGAACGACCAACTAAGTAACGCCGGGTACTTCGTATGCGGCCCCATTGGCTAAAGGTAGCCCGAGCCGGCCACGAGTCCGGACGGACGAAGCCCTAACGGTCCACCTATTGAGGGATTCCCCGAATAAAACCCGACCCCACGCCCGCCAAACAGCACGACAGCTTGGAGCCGGTAAAACCGGGTGAGATCAGGACTCAAACCCTGGCAAGGTCATCTCTCATATCTCACATATAAATTGGTGATAGTGAGGTTTGAACCTCCTACCTCTCACTAGTAATGTGAGTGCTCTACCATTGAGCCACATCCAATTTAGATTAATTCATTGAGTTGTTGCCGGTATTATAATTCACTCTATACATACTTATCAATTCACTTTTTTCTTTTCTTTACATGACCTTTCTCAACGGCCAGACTCTTTGTCATTTTAATATATCTACCTATTCTAATAAAAGAAAATAATTGTGACACATGTCAGTTTGTGGTTCAACCTCACGACTTTTTTCCCTCCAAAACCAAGATCTTAATTGATCATAATATATGTCATATTCACTTTCTTTTTACGTTCAATTCTAAAATAAATATTAACATAAAAATACTTGGTGAAATCTAAAAATTAACAACAAACCATGTTTGTTAAAGATTGAAAAGAATATAATTTCAAATGTTATCATTAACATATTGTACTATACATACTATTGAAGATTATATAGAAAAATAAAACTCGAATATGTTTTCATTTTACAACGCAAATTTTTTTAATCATTAAATTATAAATCTATGCTTAAAAGTTTATCCATTTTTTTAAAATCAATCCATTTATCTGTTGTTGTTATTATTATTATTATATTAAATGTTATATAAATTTATAAATTATAAATATGTTCTTTAAATCTATCAATTTATTTTTTTTGATTAATTTAGTAAACTATATATTTTTTCGGTTATTTAGTAAATATATACCAATCACTTTCATATATAACAAAGTATTACATTTAAATTGTTGATATTTTTTATCAAGGATTGATTCGGGTTTTGTGGAACCTAAATTTGATTTTTACAGTCAAAAGTTGGTAAATCTAAGTATTTTTAAAAGTTTAAGAATACTAATAGATTTATCGTCAAATTTGTTACGGGTTCACAGTGTTGACTTGAAAATGTCAAACGAATGAAAGTTAAAATTTTAAACATGGTTCGGGTTTCAAATTTACTTTAAATGACATATTGGAAATAATCAAAAGGTTCGGGATTTGACAAATTGACTATTTTTCTCTCGATTATTAAAATTTAAGAAAAGATGGTGAGCACTTCCGACATGCCACCCTCATGCCTATCAAGATTCTAACTTTTATCAAATTTGAAACATTTGTGTCAGCATTAACTTTTCCTTTAATGGTGATCAGAACGTTGTACGGGAAGCATGTCATGCAAAACTATGCTCAAATGAAGCAAAATATTCACAAAATTGAATGGGTTAACGTATTATTTTTTATTTTGTCATTATGGCAAAGTCAAGAAGCCCATGAAACTTAAAAAAAAATCATAGTGTAGCTTAAAAAAACAGAGTTCTTGAAGAACATCCGTCGTTATAATTTAATGTTCTCATTCCTTCTATGTGTTGTAAATTGATATATATATATATATATATATATATATATATATATATATATATATTTCAACAAAGGTAATACTCCTTCGGTATTTAGGCTGAGTGGTCAAAACTACTATTAAATGAGAAGTTTGCTTCCTAAATTATTTCAATTATACATATATTATAGTAGCAATAAAAGTTTCAATAAAATGAGCGTTCTCGGGTACGTTTTGCACGTGCATTTTTTTATTAAGTTCATTTATAAAAAATCATTTTGTGATATATATAAAATCAATTTATATGCACATTTAATGGATACACGCATAAATGTAATGCATTTTTTCATATACGTTATCTAATTATTTGTTTTACTTGTAATTTTATAATTTATATAATCCCGGGTGTTACACAGGCTCTAAATCTAGTTATGTTTATAATTCATTTAATTGGGTCAGGTAATCGGGCATATAACAAATCCCGTACTATCCCAAACCCGCAAAAAATTTCAAAATTAATCTCAAACCCGTCTCATACTCTAATGGAATGGGCATTGCCTGTCCCAAATATTTCGGGTTTCAGTTTTCCTATCGGGTTAGGATTTCATTGTCATCCCTACATCACAAATCCATTTTTAAAACATTTCTGCAACCTCAGTCATAATTTGACCGATTTAGCAACTGAATTTTGGTATTATAAAGGTAGGTACTAAAATATGATTAAAGATTGTTATATCAAAACTGTTAAGTTTTAAAATCTCATTATAAAATATCCAAGTCATGTTTTTGCTCGAAAACTAGTCTGTCATCATATGTCAAGACGTCAAATGATATCAAAACTAACTAGGGTGTATACTCTATATATTTGCTTCTCACGACGTTTGGTGTCATGTATTTTAGGGTGCATGCCAGCAAAACAGTTGTAGAGACTACAAAAGAGTAGCAGAGACTACAAAAGAGAGAATTTTGACATTCATAAGAATATTGCCTAAGTTTCTCACTAGTCACTTCTGTAGCACGTAAATATTTACGATTTGTCTTTTATACTTGTGGGTTTCACGCCTTCGTTTCTCTCCAGACTCATAAGAGGTAAGTCCTTCCCCACAATGTTGATAATTGATCATGTCTTGACCTCGTTCTTGACCACGGTATGCTCCAAAGTATCTTCCTCAACCCAAACTTCCTTCTTGTCGGGTAAACAAAAGTTTTCATGATTGTCTATATGTTTTTTGTAGGTCCCCATGGGAAGGTGATTTAGACCAAAAACACACACATAAACATGATTGCGAATGCCCTATCTATAGCTAAACAAATAATATTTCTAGAAGCTCTCTCCCCGTTGAAGATATATGCATGCAGCAAAGTTCTCGTGATCTCGTCTCATATACGAATATCTCGCTAACTTTAACCAATCGCTTGACCAAAATATATATTAAGGTTTTCGTCTCCTAATATGGTAAGTTATATTTGGTCCTTACATTTTTACAGTTTAAGACGTATACTTTCCTTTGAGGTTTTCAATCTAATTGCATGCATCATCTAGTGTCATGGTATCCAAGTGAAGAGGTAGGTCCCCGCAAAGCCCAGTTGGACCCGCAAGACACACTTTAGAGGTACGTCTGCGCAAAGATCAACTGGTTCCGCAGGACCCACCATGCTCAGAGAGATGAAGACCTTACACGCAGTAAGCCAGCTGTTCCCGCAGGAAAGCCTCCCAGTGGTACAGTACCCCGCCTGTTCCCGCAGCTGCGGATACAAGCCATGAGGGAAGGCTACCCGCACTAACAGTAAAGCTACACGCATAAGGCACTAACTCTTATACTTCAGTAATGTCACCTGAAGAAGGAATGAGCAAGGCGGGAATATTCCCGCCCAAAAGAGCCAGTCCGTACGCTTCCAGAAGATCTTTTGTACTATACCTACCAGGATATGGACAAATAGACAAGATCTGACTAAAGCAACCCATGAACCAATCACAGGGTGACAGCTCACAGACAATAGTACCAGGAGGAGCACGCTCCAGTACAAAATGTCACTATCAGCCGCTGCCTACCCACCAACTCCCATCGTGGCACGAACATAGCCCGTAGTTGGTGGAAAAGGAATATTATACAGCTGGCCGTACCTGCTTGGAAACCTACCTTCGGCTATAAATACTCCAACACCTTGGAACGGTATCATTATCTTATATCATCTTATCTTCTCTCTAGCTATTTCTCTCAATATACACTTATATTCAGAGCAATCTAGTCTGATTCTCACACCGGAGGGTGGTCACAAGGAGGAACCCCCCCCCCCCCTTCTCAGTGACAAGCTCACGGTGTCTGTTTTGCAGGTCGAGAAGAACAACCATCTTTGCCGGACCTAACCCTCGTGGGAAACATCTACTTAACCCTAAGATTATCCTTAATCTGCCGGGGACATTTAGTGTTTCTTCATTGGCGCCATCCGTGCATTAAGCTAGAACTAATTCTTCTTTTCAGTTTTTTCAAAACTTCTGGAAAGATGGTTAACGTTACTCCGATGCCAAAGCCACCGGGTAACCAAAAAGCTCCGGTAACCACAACCCCAGCCACTGGGAGGAACACCGGCGAATACACGAATGTTACGAACACTACCCAGGTTACCCAAGCCGGGGCAAGTGTAGTAAACAACCCTCTCCTGGGATTCATTGATACCCAGGTGGGAAGACAACAGACGAGACTTCCCCGCCAAGCACTAGAACAAGTTAAAGCTTGGGCGGAAGCACGTCAAAAAGAATTCCAAGCCGAGTTGGACGAACGTTTACGTTCACTCCAACAGGCCAATGACGAATTCGGTACTCAACAGCTCAACATGAGCAATGAGTGCGAGTATGATAAAGATAGGGAAGAATCTGACAGTGACGCAAACCCACGCCATAGGGCGAAAGGGAAGTGTAAAGAAGCAGACTTCCACTCAAGAAGAAATTTTGAAGAAACTTTCAAACCAAAGAACACGGGGGGAAACCCACGTGACTTCACCAAGACTTTCAGACCAACTGTTACGAATGCGGGAACGTCCAAATTTGCAAGGGACATTACGGAAGCAATCGCTCCAAAAAGTGCCAAACAGATGTCCAACATAGGCACTTATGACGGCGTATCTGACCCGGACGATCACTTGAACAGATTCATAGCGGGGGCAACCGTCAGTAATTGGACGGAACCCACATTGTGTTACATGTTCCAAATGACGCTCGTCGGGGTAGCCAGAGCGTGGTTTGATCGTCTACCGGTCCACCACATCTACGATTGGGCAGACTTCCAGCACAAGTTCAGCCAGCACTTCAGTCAACAAAGAAAATATACTGAAGAGCAATGGACGATCCTCAACTGCATCCGAGAGGAAGATGAGTCTTTGCTAGACTTCATCACGCATTTCAACTCAAAGAAGCTAAGTCTGGGCACTATTAGCGAAGATCTTGTTCGCGCTGCTTTCATCTAGGGCGCTGAAGACCCAGAGCTCATCCGCACCTTGACGGGTAAAGACGGCATGCCATCCACGTGGGATGCCATCATGACGGCAGCTAAACGCTTTGCGGAAACGGAGAAGCAACTGGGTAGAGATCTTCCCCAGAGCACAAACCTCTACACCCAGAAAACAAGAGAAAATAACGTCCTTACCGCCCGACAAAACAAAAAGAGGAAGCTTGGTATTTGGCAGTCAATGGTAAACTTTGACACCTCATCCGGCTCTCACCCTCGGTTAGGCGGAAGGGACAACATGCAGTCGAACCGGAATCCCAGATGGACGCCACTCACCAAAAGCGTCACCGAGATATTTGCCACCGAAAGGCTCCCATGGCCAGAGGCTCCAATAATCCGACAGCGTCTAAACGCTGATCAAAGCAAATCCTGTGACTTCCACGGGACAAAAGGCCACACCACGGAGGAATGCATATCCTTGAAGGACGTCGTCGAAGCATTCGTCAGAGATGGGAAACTCACACACCTCGTGGCGTAATGGATGCTGAGCAGGCAAACGCGTGTAGAACCCCAGTTGGGGAAAACATGGGTGAAACTGCAACTTCAATGTCGGAGACTACATACTACGTAACAACGAGGTTCCGAACCAGGCGCATACCGGCCCGAAAGGCTCGATGGCACCGCCATCCCAAGAACTTGGAATGGAGCTCAATTACGCAGATGCCACATGTAGATCAATTCCAAACTTGTAAAGAAAAGGCCTAGAGCCACTTCTAATGGAAATGATTCTCCTTATCACGTTGATGTTGATAGCCTTACATTTATACTTATGAACTGACCACACTGATATGCCGGTATTCACCGCATAAATAAGTGAGGGAGGAAGTAAGTCGTTGCGTGTGGAAAGCGGCAAAACCCGCATAAACACAAACGGTAGAAAATTTCTAAAAAGATGAGGAAAACCTTCACGCAGGTCAGATATAGGTGAAGTTTGGTCATCCTACTAAGTGAAAGTGACGGTCCTACCCGCACAATCATGATAGAGGAAATTGAACATTAACCTATTATCAATCACGCGTCGAAAGGTTAACTTATTCAGAACACTTAGAAAATTTCTAAAGAAAAGATGAGGAAAACCTTCACGCTGGTCAGATATGTGTGAAATTTGGTCATCCTACTAAGTGAAAGTGACGGTCCTACCCGCACAATCATGATAGAGGAAACTGAACATTTACCTACTATCAATCGCGCATCGAAAAGTTAACTTATTCGAAACACTTAAAAAATTGCTAAGTTAAACTAAAATATGCATGAGCAAATCATATAATGTTTACAAGGCAATGCATTAACAAAATATTTATATTCACAATAAAAATTCAAACATTACAAGAAGGGCTAGGTATCTACCCGCCTACAAAAATACAAATCTATCCTAACGGTTGGAAGGGATCTCAAGGTTCAAGCTTCGGGACCACTCCCTCCAAACCCACTTGAACCTGCACCATCAGTTGGCTGGGGCGGTTCAAGGAAAGCTTTGAGAACAGCTAGCCCGTCATCAGCAGCCCCAATTTCGTTCACCTTCTCCACAACCGGATGCGGGAAGGCAGCATACTGGTTCACAGCTTGGTCGTAGGCAGCTTCAGGGTCTGCATCGTGTAAAGGAAAGTTGGAAGGCGGGATGCCCTTCTCTGCAAATCCTAGACCAAGCAGGAAACCAGCCTTCTCCCCATCCTCATGAGAAGCGTTGAGGGTTGCACTCATGGTATCGTCATAAGACGTGTATGCGAAAATCCGATGCACAACCTACAAAAAAAATATATATATAAAGGAACTTTTCTAAGTATAAAGAAAAGCGTAAAGAAATTATGGAGCTACGCGTACCTGCGGCAACGCTTCTCGTAGAAGCCATTCCTTAGTGATCAGGGCTTCAGTAGCTTGAGCTTGATCACGGGCGCGTTAGGCTTCATTCTTGTTGAGGTTGGCAAGCAACACATCCTTAGCAGCAGCCTCTTCAACGCCCTTGAGCTTGCGCTTAGTGCGATCAAGCATACCCTTCTGATCCAGGAGCTCTTGGAGCTTCTTGGCATCTTTTAAAGCCAAAGCATCATGAGCCTGCTGAAGCTTCTCTAGTTTGGCTTTGAGCTCTTCGTTCTCAGTGTACAGAGGCTCAGCAACGGATTCAGCTTTGGTGGCCCTCCCGGTCGCATTACGCGCAGTTTCCTTGGCCAACCAAAGCTGTTCGTTAACAGCTTGGGTAGCCTTGGAACGGGCCTCATGCCTGGCCTGAATCTCGACCTCAAGGTCCTTGAAGGCCTTCTCCTTCTCCGCGGCGGTGGCAGCAAGCCTCTTGTTCTCCTCCCGCAATGCTCGCGCCTGAGCCACTTCCAGGCTACGCGCAGTCTTTAACTTGTCGTTTTCACGACAAAGTAGTTCGACGCGCGGCTGCATCCGGGCAAGGAGGATTCGGAGCTCATTGGACAGCCTACCCTCCTGGTAGCTGGCCATTGCCTCCCCCAACGCACCGCTTGGGGCGGAATGGCGCGCCCAGTCGACGCAGTCCGCAGCCGTTTGGAGGGTCGTTCCCCGGCAGATATTCCACCGTGAAGCGTAAACCTCATTGGAATCCGAAACTGCAAAAACAAAAAAACAGTTAGGAAAAAAATGACAAAAATGGATAAGAGGCCCAAATAACCCCACGCACCTGTAGGGTCGATAACAGGCCGGTAGCCACCGAACCCGTCACCCGAACCTAAGGGATATCCATCCAAGAGGTCAAGGAGATGGGAAGGAGGCAAAGATTGGCTAGAGGTCCCAACCCCAAACATACCTGAAGAATCTACCATGGACGAGGTAGTCGCTGACGCCGGAGGGGGCATGGTAGAAGCCACCGTGGTAGAGACCATTCGAGGTGAACTCATTGGAGATGAACTCACAACCGTGGTCGGCGCTGCGGATGAGCTTGCAGAAAAAGTCACCGCCGGCCCAGTGAAGGATGTGGTAAAGATAGCATGGCCGGCAGAGATGAAGTCATAACCGGAACAGTTGACTCAACAGTATGAGCAACTGAACCAGCACCGGAAACAGGCACAGGAGCCTGGGTCATCGCCTCGGATAGGTTGACCAAACCTATCGTCGTGGGTCCAGAACTGCTTCCTCCCGCACCGCTCTGGAAAGCGGATACGTCCACTCCTGCATAAAGAACAAAACATTAAAAACAATGGCGGAAAGAAATGCGGAAAAGGTACACAAAATATACTTAGGGTTTTCTTAATCTTGAAAGACCTGACGGGCGGAGACGAGCCCGATGGAACTGGCCTCTTCACGCCAGTCACCGTCGTAACACTTGGTTGCTCGGAGGTGACAGTCGTCTCAACCTCCGAGGCAATGGTCTCGCCACCACCAAGGTTCCCCGCCGCCTCCTCGCTTTCAGTCTCGGAATCAGACTGATTTCCCAGGTCGACGACGGAGGTAACCTTCGCCTTGCCCTTCCCGCCAGCAGCCTTCTTCTTCCTCACAAAGAAAGGCCCATCTGCGGATTCCTCATCAGAAGATGACAAAATCAGAGGAATTCCAGCAGAAGTTTGAGCATGAAGAGGACGAGGATTAAAAAACTCCTTACCTGGCCGGGTGGCACTCAAAATTTCATGGCCCGGCGGGTAGACTTCTACGAATCTATCCGTCGTTTGCTCCAGAATGGGCAACTCGTTCTCATCGAGGTCACGAGTACCCAACCGTGCGGGACCACCAGTCTCCAGCGGATGCAGGAGCGATTGTAAGCCGTTCCCCTCTGAAATAAAAAAGATAACAATGTTAGAAGAAAAACCCTAAACCAACACAAAAAATGGAGCATACCGTAAGGAATAGAGCTCAAACCGTATTCAAGGACGATGGGTATTTGCGGCGTCCCGGACCCGGCATCCTTCCATACGCGGCTCATCCCGAGCATCATCATCCCAGACTCCGCGAAGCGATAAACCGGAGTCTGGATCTGGGAGATCTTAGCGAACCATTCCGTCTCCTGGTAATTGGAGGCGTGAAGGTTGGGGAGTGCCCTCCCGTTCTTGAACGTCATCGCGAGGGGGACGACGCGAGCGGAGATATAGAAAAACTCCCGCTTCCAAGAACGAAGACTGCGCTCGGTAGCGCAGATCTTCAACCCCTTGATCCGAGTGACCAGGGTATACCAACCCTGGATGCACCTCCAGGAGTAGAAGGTCATCAGGCGGTCGACACGGGGCTCGATGCCCAGAATGCAGCACACCCATTCAAAATGGCGAACCTTAGCAATCGCCATCGGGTGCACCTCCGTCAAGTGTACACCGTGTTTCTCAAAAACACGGTATACGAACTTCGTTAATGGGAATCTGAGATTCCCATATATGAAGAACGAGGCGTAAACCCCTATCTTGCCCTTAGGGGCATCATACACCGTCTGGTGGGGCTCCGGAAACTCAGGCTCATAAGGCTCGAGCATGAACTTCTTGACGATATAGTGGTATAAATCGACAGAAAGAGTACATTGGCACTCGCCAGCAGTACTCTTATCGTCCTTATCAGACGTGGACGTCGGGTTCTCGAGGTATACATCGGACTCCTCGACGTTTACCTCGGGATCATGAGTAGAAGAAGACATTGTGTAAGTGTTAAAGAAAGCGGTTTCAGAAGAATGCTCACCGGAAAAGATGAGTATTCGCCGGAAATCGCTTAAAAGGGAAAGAAGAGTGAAGTGAAGGTATGGGATGAGATGCACCCTCTACCCCCTTATATACTCATCGCAATGAATGCGATGAATTTAATGCTGAGGAAAGAGAGAGCGCAGGTGCAATGAAACGGCGACACGTGTGGATAAAGCAAGCTGGCAACAGGTGTCAGAATGACGCGTGACATGAAACTCGCGCCCACGCGCCTGAAAAAGCGTCCTGATTGACCACATGCTGTCACGTCGTCATAACTTCCTGCACGTCCTGAAACCGTCAGAAGACGCCAACGTCTCTTCAGCTGTTTGGACTGTCCTTATCCTTCCACCAACTCTTCGAATTTCAGAAAGATTCAAAAAGATTCAAAAAGATTCAAAAATAAGAGGGAATATACCCCCTTACCTTGGAGAACAAGAAACCATAAGACAAGTGCGGGTACAGTGTCAAGGCGAAACCCTTCACATACTTAGCACTTGCAGGGAATTGAAGCCAAGATACTTTGGAAAACAAGGAACCGTAAGACAAGTGCGGGTACAGTGTCAAGGCGAAACCCTTCACATACTCAGCATTTGCAGGGAATTGAACCCAAGAAGGATCTTATGGGCCATGCTTGCAGAAAGAGAAATAACACCTCCGCAGGGCGGGAACGTTGAGAACTAGATTGAAGCTTCAAGGTGGAATTGGTGGTTTAACATAACTGATCACTATGTCCAAAACTACCAAAACCTCGTGAAGAATCTATACAAATGAAACTCAACGCTCCCGACTTGCGAAGAGGTTAAACACCTACCCGCATCATAACCAAAGATCAGGCAGAAAAGTCGGGAATTTCTGCAAGTGACATTAGGAAAACTGCGGGAAGAATCCCCACGGAAAACCTTAAAAAACAAAAACCCCTCTTTAAAACCCCTTGCTTAAAGTCCAAAAGTTCACCTCACTAATTAACAATTCATGAGAAGAACAATGAAATGGGGGGACTTGAAGAGGTAGGTCCCCGCAAAGCCCAGTTGGACCTGCAAGACACACCTTAGAGGTACGTCTGCGCAAAGATCAACTGGTTCCGCAGGACCCACCATGCTCAGAGAGATGAAGAACTTACACGCAGTAAGCCAGCTGTTCCCGCAGGAAAGCCTTCCAGTGGTACAGTACCCCGCCTGTTCCCACAGCTGCGGATACAAGCCATGAGGGAAGGCTACCCGCACTAACAGTAAAGCTACACGCATAAGGCACTAACTCTTATACTTCAGTAATGTCACCTGAAGAAGGAATGAGCAAGGCGGGAATATTCCCGCCCAAAAGAGCCAGTCCGTACGCTTCCAGAAGATCTTTTGTACTATACCTACCAGGATATGGACAAATAGACAAGAATCTGACTAAAGCGACCCATGAACCAATCACAGGGTGACAGCTCACAGACAATAGTACCAGGAGGAGCACGCTCCAGTACAAAATGTCACTATCAGCCGCTGCCTACCCACCAACTCCCATCGTGGCACGAACATAGCCCGTAGTTGGTGGAAAAGGAATATTATACAGCTGGCCGTACCTGCTTGGAAACCTACCTTCGGCTATAAATACTCAAACACCTTGGAACGGTATCATTATCTTATATCATCTTATCTTCTCTCTAGCTATTTCTCTCAATATACACTTATATTCAGAGCAATCTAGTCTGATTCTCACACCGGAGGGTGGTCACAAGGAGGAACCCCCCCCCCCCCCCCCTTCTCAGTGACGAGCTCACGGTGTCTGTTTTGCAGGTCGAGAAGAACAACCATCTTTGCCGGACTTAACCCTCGTGGGAAACATCTACTTAACCCCATTGAAGATATATGCATGCAGCAAAGTTCTCGTGATCTCATCTCATATACGAATATCTCGCTAACTTTAACCAATCGCTTGACCAAAATATATATTAAGGTTTTCGTCTCCTAATATGGTAAGTTATATTTGGTCCTTACATTTTTACAGTTTAAGACGTATACTTTCCTTTGAGGTTTTCAATCTAATTGCATGCATCATCTAGTGTCATGGTATCCAAGTCCAGAT
Organism: Bidens hawaiensis; assembly: GCF_021521415.1. Taxonomy (NCBI): domain Eukaryota; kingdom Viridiplantae; phylum Streptophyta; class Magnoliopsida; order Asterales; family Asteraceae; genus Bidens; species Bidens hawaiensis. Next base: position 238,920 of record NW_027495402.1, on the reverse strand, counting down.
AATATTGTTCTATTGATGTGACTATTTGAATGAATCTAATAGGGACTGAATTTAGTCATTTACGTTACAAGGTTGCATCTCTAAATGTTGGCATCAGGCTTGTTTCTCTAGTGACAATACTTGTCTTCTTTCCAACAAATTATATCTATTGAATCTTCTTCTTTCATTTGCATTAGTGCAAATTCTGACATTGAGGTTTGTAGTCTTCCCATTTATACTCGGTCCATGCCAACGTGTCTGATCTTCAATGTATCCCATATCTGTTTGCACGTGTATATTTAGCAACCTGTAAGACCTGATCTTCTGGTGTTGATTGGAAAAAAAAATATGCAGTGGCCATCTTTAATTTCCTTTTTTATATCGGTTTCAGTTCAGGTAGTGGGTGCAACTGCATCCCATAATCTGTTTGCTTCTAATATAGATTTTGATATTCACTACCCATATGGCATAGTTTGTAGAATTTAACATGGGGTACTGAAAATTTAGTGATCATGTTGCGTGACTTATTGACCATATAGTTCGATCACTCCTAGGTTTCATTCCTCCTGGTTCAATTTCTGATAATCGCTCACTGCGGTTTGATTTATGGTCTTCGTCCTTCTCGATCACTTTGATGAATTTACATGTTCTTGATGGTATATATTCTTGAATATCGATATTCAAACTTGGGTTCTTAATCTTGATTGGTGTTCTTCTTCCTGAAATTCAACCTTATATTATGCCTTCTTTGATTTGCATATTTGAATATCAAATTCTTAATTCTACGAATTCATTTAGTAAATAAATTATGCCAAATTCAATCTAATTTGTGAATCAGTCAAGTCAGATTGATAAACGGAAGCAGCGAATGGTTCTTTGCTAGCTGCTTCAGTTGATGTTCACTTCTTCAATTAGTTCACTACATTGTGACATATATATTATAAATACACAAAATATTACTAATAAAGCCTAGGTTATACTTCTATTTTCTAGCATTAAGGAAGATTGAAAACACAAAAGCATAATTTAATCGGAAACTTCTTAAAGCATTGGGTAGAGTTAGTTTGTATTCTATGGCATTGATTCGTTACAGGCGAAGGATTCTACAATGTACGTTGTGATTGCATTGTACTTATTGTGTTATCTTTTCTCGTATAAGATATGTAAAAGTGTAAGAACATTATCAAATCAAAATTAAAGCTAGCAGGTAATCATATCAGATCATACCAAGATAGAAAAATATCATAAATATTTCTTACACCTTTCATAAACGAATTTTTGCTAATAACATGAGAAGTTGAGAACTGATGCATGTATGTAAATATTTATCTTTCATAGTCTCACCCGGCCACATGCATAGCAATAAGTTTGTTATACATGATTAATTGCATATCATGACAAATACCAAAAGCAGAAATTAAAATCTAGAAGACCGATCGGTTTTGTAATTAAAAATAGAAAATGGCCACCGCTTATACATCCGAACTCACACGACATTTGTAGTAACAACTCTAAAGATGGATCAAAAGCAATCAAGTTCAGGCTTTCGACCCTTACAAACCATGACCACCTGATTCTTGGTCGGTAGGACTGGATCCGCTTCTAGTATCTGCTGCAGCTGGGTCATTGATATCAACACCAAATAACCTGAGCGTACGCATAGGCTGATTCATTGCTGGTAACTCATGCTCTTCTTGATCACGTGGAATGTTTGTTCCAAACAATCTTAAAAATCTACGATTACCAGCAGCAAATGGTATGTTGATGCTACTTCCAGTACCAGTTCCATCCGTGCAAGCATCACCATTTTTAGTTCTCTTGGGTCTTGGTGCATGATGACCACTGTTTTCTGCATCCGGAGAAAAGTCCCGGGCTCTTGGCTTTTTCGTTTCGGGTGTGTTTGTTTGTTTCGAATATTATCATCAATAGGCAATACTGGTGCAACTTCAGTGTTATTGCCTTCAGTTTGTTTACAGCCAACATCAACAATATCCAGTGTATTGCTGCTGATGCCTATTGCCTCTTTAGTTTTATCTTTTTGTTTTTCACCACCAACAGCATCGGGTGCACTGTCATCCGGTTTTTCTCCATCAACAACAGCATCAGATGCACCCCCACCGCTACCAGCTTGTTCAATAACTATTGTTTCATCCGGTTTTTCTCCCTCACCAACTGCAAGTTCTATGGCCATTGTTTCATCTGGTGTTTCTCCATCATCAACAGCATCGGATGCAACGCCACCGTCACCAGCTTGTTCAATCACCTTTGTTTCATCTGATTCGTTTCCATCACCAATTACGGCCACAACTGTACCCAAGTTAGTATCACCATCTTTTATCAGCTCCTTTGTTTTGATAACCTGCTTTCCATCCTCAATAGTACCACCACCAGCCTCATGTTCCGTGGCCTCCTTTGTTTGCTTAGACCACCCGTAGTGGCAACGTTGCCACCAACGTTGAGGACGAAAACGCAGGGGGTACACCGCCCCCCCTGCGTTATATGAAATTGATTTTTGGCTGCGTTGTATACAAAACGCGGGGATTGGCACACAAATAAAAAAAAATAGCCGTTGGGTGGGTGGGTCTTGGAGCAAATAAAATTAGGATGTTGGAGAGGTTGATGGGTCGCTTAAGGAACCGATTTCGGAGAGGTTGAGGGATGTGACTGTGGATGATGGGTCGCTTAAGGAACCGATTTCGGAGGATGTGGAGAGGTCGTAGATTTTGATGGTGTCGTCGGAGCCGCCGGAGGCTGCGACGGAGCCGGCGATGGCGAGGGATTTGATGGGAGAAGAGGGGGGATAAGGTTAGGGTTTCGGATGAGTGTTTTAAGGTTTTGAGCTTGAAGCCCCAGATTAAGCGTTCATAAGAACCTGCAACTAAACTCATGGTTGAGTTTGTTGTTTCAAGGTTATGGAAGAAGAAGAAGAGGCTGCGATGTAAAAGGGGTTTTAGGGTTAGGATGTTGGAGATTAATAAGTTAATTTAGTTTTTTCTTTTTTAATTATATATTTAATTATTTAAATGAATTATTATTTAAAAAAAAAACAAATAAAATTAATAATGACTGTGCGTCACGTGGCGCATAACCCCTGGTAGTGGAGAGTTATGACTACAGCATGTTTTTGTACAAAACCATAACTCTGACTGGGCGCCACGTGACGCATAACCCCTGATAGTGGAGCTTTATTACTACACATGGTCTTAGCATTGCCAGTTTGGCTGCACAGCAACGAACTTATCAAAAAAAAACAAGAAAAAACCCTATATATATATATATAATTGATTAAAAATACTCAGTTAGCGTAATTAAAATCTAATACTTATTTAAACACACAAATTAACCTCATAGCCAGATCTGCAGGTGCATCTGTTTTGCTTTCTTCTTCGGCCTCTGTGACGTTAGGCGCATTCTCCCGATCACCAAAAGTAGCATCAGGAGGATTTCCCAACATATCTGCTGGTGCGTCCTCTTCGGCAGCAATGATGTTATCATCAATAGTAGCATCAGGAATATGATTTCCCAACTAATTTAGAACATCGCAACTCAAAAATCGATCCCTCTTCTTAAAAGGTTCCATTTTAAGTATCTTGAATCAAGTTCGAATTGAAATGAACACCTTCTATTACTATTAGTTTTCTCTGGTGATGGCATATGTGTTACAAACAACGGATATATTTATACTAGTTTTTCAAATTAATTTTATAATTATTACTTAAAACTCCAAGGCGGGATTAATTTGCCTCTATGCAAAGAATTCCTTACAAGAAAATGACAAAAATACCCAACAACCTATGGTATTACATAAAAAGGAAATATATCAATACCTCACAAGTGAATATAATTATTAAAAAAATTAAATTGGTTAAAAGCATTTATTAAACAATATAATTACAAAAATAGATTAAAAAAAAACTAAATAGACTCCGCAAGGAAAAATCTAAGCGACCAAAGTATTACTAAACTTAATTATAACACTAACATCTAAAGTTGACTATATAACATATATGTATATGACGTTGATCATGTGAGAAATGATCTTAGTGCGAGAACTATGAAAAATCAATCCTGCCCATTTATGTCTAATCAGTTGTCTATGTTTAAAATGATAAAGTTGTAGTAATTACATTTAATTAATTTTTAATAGTAAAATGATAGTTGGTAAGAATTGTCTCATAATTAAATTCCTAATTTTTTACTCCTAAAATCAAGTAAGGTCATTAATGTTGTTTATTAATGTGTGTTGAATGTCTTTCTTACACTAACATTTACATTTAATTAATGTTTTGTTATATCTTTAAATTTTTCTTATATGTTTTGTTATGACTTCCACTCCTAAATCAATTAAGGTATTAATGTTGTTTATTAATATGCATTCATATGTGGTGAATTTAGCTAGAAGCTTATCTAAGGGATTCATTATCTCTTAAAATAAAAAATAAAAAAGATACATGTGTTCGGTAAAATGTTTTTTTAGTAAAAACTTCTTTTTCAATGCATGCATGTGTTTTATGATTGAGACGTGAATATTTTTCCTGTATTGGGATTATTTACAAATGTAGGTTAATAGCATGTTATATGAACGTTAATATGATTATATGTGTAAGTAAATATTTTATTATGTGCCGGACATGTCGGTTTTAATTTGAGTGGATAATTTATTATATCATCATAAGTTTAGCATGAACTCATTTTCATATAAGTGTAGTGTAGGTTTGTACATAGTAGCAGTGTTGGTTAAGATTATTATCACATGAATAGATTATTTTATCTTTAAAAAATACATACTAGAAGAAATATCTGACGTTTACTTTTCTCCGTATATAAGCTTTATTACGAATTATGGAGGTATTTTTAAAAGTGTAGTTATAGGTTAGTACATTTTTTATAGGTTAATATGATTAACATCACAGTTAATACTAGGGATAATTCCCAAAATAGTCTAAATGAAAAGAGAGAAAACCATAATAGTCAAAAAGTGATTAAAATTCTTAAAGTAGTCTATACAAAATTATCTGCATCGTGACATTAGTATTTGTGATGTGAGATTTGAGTAGCCGACACGTGTAAAGGAACGTGAAAGTTTCAACAAAATCTGTCTTCGCCGAGAGTTTTCAACCCAAAATTATTTTCTCATAATTCATCTTCTCCGACGCATTTCAGGTGAATTTCGTCTCCTACGAGAAATTTCAAAAAAAGTTGCAAAAAAAACGATACTTTTCCAATAAATTTAGTCTTGTTAGATGATTTTCGAAAAAGTTAAAAAAAAACGATAATTTCCCAATGATGGCGGTGGATGATGGTGGTGGGTGGTGGTGGTCGATGACGGTGGTGGGTGGTGATGGTGGATGATGGCGGTGGGTGGTGGTGGTGGTGGATGATGGCGGTCGGTGGTGGTGGTGGTTGATGATGGCGGTGGGTGGTGGTGGATGGTGGCGGTGGGTGGTGGTGGTTGATGATGGCGGTGGGTGGTGGTGGTGGTGGTGGATGAAGGCGGTGGGTGGTGGTGGTTGATGATGGCGGCGGGCGGTGGGTGGTGATGGTGAATGGTGGTGGTGGGTGGTGGATATGATTTTCAAAAAAGTTTTATATACAACTATTTTTTTTATGCAAAAAAAGATAATTTTCATCTAAAAACCATCGAATTTAAATAATTTGTAATAAAATCCATTTTTTCTTACAACTCTTCTTTTTATGTAAAAAAAAAGATGAAATTCACCTCAAATGCGTCGGAGGAGATGAATTTATAAGAAAATGATTTTGGGTTGGAAAACTCTCGACGAAGACAGATTTTGTTGAAACTTTCACGTTCTTTTACACGTGTTAATCTGTGAGTGGTTCACAAAACTCACGTCACGAGTACCAATGTCACATTGCCGATAAGTTTGTATGGACAACGTACTTAGGGAATTTGAATCACTTTTTGACTATTATGGCATTCTCTCTCTTCATTTGGACTATTTTGGGAATTATCCCTTAATATTATGTTTTGGCAGTGCATGTGTTAATTTGAATATCCTAATAATAAGAAAAAAAAGGTTTTTTTTTTTCGAACGACAAACATTCATTAAACGAGGCAAGCTAGCAAGATGTTAGGCCAACAAAAGAAAACAACAAAGAAGTTCAAAAAGAGAAATTACATCAATCTTTCCGATTTAAATACTTAAACAAGGATCGATTTTTTATCCATAAAAGCGTCAAAGATTTAACGTCTTCAAGCACCTTGCCGGTCAAAATCTCATTTCCTTAAAAAAACAGCTTCGTTTATCACTTTTTAAATACACCAACAAGTTGTCATAATAATCCCTTGAAAATCTTTTTCTTTTTATTGCATAAAGGTGCGTTTTATGAATAACGAGTAAATCATGAACCAAAAAAAACGAAGATAGGGGACGTTACACCATAGCTAACGAACTTCCAAATCCGATTTGCATCCCACATGATGTAAACAAGTGTGCAGCAGTTTCAACAGATTCATCACAAAAAGGGCAGCTCATAGTCTCAACTAGAATATTTTAGGAAAAGGCCTAACCCGAGTTAAAATGCTTTCCATTTCCGCTTTCCACATGAAAATATTCACCTTTTTGTCGACCTATTACTCCAACTTATAACAAAAGAAGAGTTTGTATCTGATGCATTGAATAAGATCTTTTCCATAGAGGAGATCATGTATTTTCCATATTAATCATTATAAGCCAAGCCCATTTGTCATCTTAATCCAACAAACGTATTTCATAGACGACTCTGTCGATTTCTCCATTCCATGACTTCTTCTACCACCTAGTCGAGACAACTCTGCATACTCATCCTCGTCATCATCGACTTCGTCATCGTTTAAGTAGGTGTTTCGAGTATCGGGCTGCGACATTTATCGGACAAATTGAGGACGGGTTTTGGACATTTTTTCCCCATCGCCTACTTCCAGACCGGCGGGGGTACGGTGTACCACTTAGTGTGATAGCGAATAAAACTCCAACAAATCTCTCTCTCTCTCTATATATATAGAGAGAGAGAGAGAGTTCCCCCACCACTTTGGTACTCAGCGTCGCCGCAACGATCTTAGCATCACCAATACCCCTACCCCACGATTTTAAAATCTGGTTGTAAACCCCTTAAAAGAGTAGGCATTTGCTATTTATATTGGACCATTTTCCCGATATAGAATCGGGCTTTTGGTAGTCATCACTTTTGCCCATTTCCTTGAAAAAAAGTTCCCGAACAATTCCCCAAAAATGCAATGCCTAACTTTTTATAGTTGGCTACGAAAAAATTGGAAAACATATTAGTAACCATTAATATTTTGTGTAAGAAAAATTAATACATAAATTAAAAAATTATTAAACAATACTTACAACATTCGGGATCTTCCGAGACCGCGCACCATGACCGTGAAAGGGTCAAATACATACTTCTTGGGGTCATAGTTGAGTTGTTTTTTTAGTACGAGGCTCGGTCACGTCTTTCTTTTTGTGTGACCGTCCTCATCTGGCTTTTTTTATTTGCTCGAACGGGGTTGTGTCTCCGAATTGTCTTGAAACACTGAATTGAGTTGCGTCCCCAGTATCGTCTCGTCTTATGTCGCGGGGAAGTTCGGATGCGTCGATGGGTTAAAAACACCGGGTGGTATGTTGGTGGGCATCCTTAAATATTGCGTTTATGACAAATGTTAGGGTTTAAATTCAAACCAACCGAGAAGGTGAGTGTTGGTTGACTCGCTTGGGTGATGTTCGGATGAGTCAGTTGTGTAGTGTTCGGTTAAATGGTCTTCGGGCGTTGGTTTGTTGCAAATTGTCCAAAACCGAACATGGAATAGTTAAATGGATTCATGGTGAGTAGAGAATGGAAGATTTTTTGTTTTGATTTTGATAGAGAATGAAAAAATGAGTTGTGGTGTTTTTAAAATAATGATATGTTTGGTTTATATAGAGGATGAAGTTACTAAATAAAATAGTTTTTTTATAAATTTATATTCATTCAATGGCTATATTGAACAAGGAGGAGACAAGACCCAACACTTTGTGGGAATCACCCCCCCCCCCCCCACCCTCATAACACCCCAAGTGCCCTGGGGCGGTGTAATAAGGTATAAGTACTCTACTACACATGGTCTAATAAGGTATAAGTGTTCAATGAGAGCATGGTCGTTTAAGACTATGTGTAGTGAGGGCTACAAATTTAAGGGGGCAAGTGTCATGTGGCGCCTCGTCAGCAAATAGAGGATTTTTGTTTTAGGAGTGTCAGCAAATGAGGTGTTGTAGCCCTATATATATATATATATAGACACACACATCACACACGTACCCCCCCCCCACTCCCCTCACACTTATCGCTGGGGGACGGTGTTCTCGCCCCATGTCGTCCAATCAAGGGCGGCTCCGAGAATGCAAAAAAAAAAAAAAAATTGGGCCGAATGCGAAAACTTTTTTTGAGCCTTAAGTATAAGGAGTATTTTGTTGGGTTTAAACAATTTAATTTTTATATGAGCTTACTTGGTTATAATTTAGGTTGTGTAAAAAATTTTTGTATAAAAGCATGATTAAACATGTCTCAAATGAAACTTGAACCCATAACCTTTGGGTTAGGATCGAGTAATACCTCTTTGCAACTAGATCAAGCTAGTGGTTATGTAATTGAGTTTAAACACTAAATATACATATTGTTTTAATAAGAATACATTTAATTTTAAAAAACTAGCGGGGTGTCGGTCATGTGGCTGTCGATAGAGGTGTTCAAAAAAACCGGTTATAGAACCGGTTTGGTCGGTTTAACCGAAAACTGGTTAATAGAAAAACCGGTTATTAAAAAACCGGTTAGACCGGTTATTGAACCGCCGGTTAGTACTTCGGTTACTCATTCGTGGACAAAAACCGGTTATTGAACCGGTTAGTAAAAAAACCGGTTAAATTTAAAAACCGGTTATTAAAAAACCGGTTAACCTAAAAACCGGTTAACCGGTTTTTAGGTTAACCGGTTTTTGACCGTTATAAAACGGCCATATGACCGTTTGGGTCCTTTTTTGCCCGTTTTTTCTTGATTTCTAGCCGTTTTTTTTAACATTTTACCCCCACAAACAACTATATATAGTTTAGGTTGGGTAGGTTAGCTCACACTCGATTATACAACTCTACTAGCTCTAAACGTTTATTTCATACGCGATTATTTTGTTATCTCACACTCAATTATACCACATTACCACTCCATACGCTCTTATTTCGTAGTCGTTTATTTCATACTCGTACTCGTTTATTTCATACTCGATTATACGCTCTTATTATCATGGCCTCCCAAAGTGCTGCTTCATCCGTCAACATGGGTGCCTCGAACACAGACATAACGGTCGTTCGGATCATCCCCACGAAACGAAACCAAGATGTGTGGCAACATTTCGACCTATGCGAACTGTCTAACGGTCGCCAAAAAGCTCGATGCAAGCACTGTTTGAAGTTCTATGCCAAAGATGCAAACTCCACTTTAAAAGCGCATATACAACAGCGCTTTTGCAAGGCCTTGAAGGACGAAGCGGGAAGTAGTTCGCAGCCGGTGATGACGAATCAAGGAGGGGTGTTTACGTACGACGTTGAAGCGGTACGTCAACAGTTTTCAAACTTTGTGATTCAACAAACACTTCCTTTCAACCACTTCGACAACCCTCAATTCACGGAGATGATGCAAAACTATGTTCAACCACGCTACCAACACGTAAGTCGTTCGACCCTTAGAAGAGATTGTCTTAAAGCATGGAAAAACGCTAAATCCGAACTAATTTCATACTTTTCAAACTTACAAACTGGTGTAAACTTAACAACGGATGTTTGGTCGGTACCTCATGGTTCGCCCGACTCATACATTTGTGTGACGGCTCATTGGGTTGACCCCGAGTCGTGGCAAATGATGAAACGAACCGTTGCGTTTCAATTGTTTGATTACCCGCACACGGGTAGAAATATTTTTCAAATCTTGGATAAAGTCATTCGACAATACAAAATTGAAGATAAAATCTTTTCAATTTCGTTTGATAACGCGTCCAACAATACGGCCGCGGTTGGCCATTTAAAATTAAAGTATAAACCTATTTGTGATGGAGCGTTTTTTCATAGCCGATGCATTGCACATATTATCAACTTGGCCGTGCAAGATGGGTTAAACGTGATCGAAACGCAAAGAAACAGTTTTAAAAGAATGTTACGAGATGTTTTTAGCAACAATAAAACATTTTCAAGATACAAAAAATTTTGTGTAGAAGCTAATTGTCAATGGTTGGGGCCAAATTGGGATTGTCCAACAAGATGGAACTCGACTTGTAATATGTTTGAGAAAGCCATCCAACAAAAAGAATCATTAATTGCGTTTCATCAAATTTTGTCAAGTAGGGGTAAATGTGCACCATATGATCCTAGAAACTGGTTATTGATTGAGATCGTTACAGAGGTCCTTCAAATTTTTAAATCTTGCACAACTATTTTATCCGGGGTTTACTATCCAACAAGCCCCATTGCTTTACCAAAAATTGCTGTCATGTGCACAAAGTTGAGTGAACTTGATTGTAGGGGTGCACCTTATTTTGATATGGGTGTAAAAATGAAAGAAAAATTTAGAAAATATTTTCAACAACTACCCGCTGTTTTGACATGTGCTGCTGCGTTAAACCCTTGCATCAATGTTGGTGGTGTTGAAGCTTTAATAGAAAAAATTTGTGATGAGCTTGGGTTAAATGACGATCAAAACCCCTATTATAGCCAAACTTTAAAGAATGCTTTCAACACCACCTTGTCAAACATGTATGATGTCTACCTTACAAAATACGGGTCGTCTTCCCAAATTCATGACTCGTTAAGAGCTGTTGCCCAATCCCAATCCCAATCCCAAACCGACCTTGAAATGGGGATGTACTACATGATTTGGGAAGACGCCGGTAAACGTCAAAGGGTAAATACCCCAGGCAGTGAACTTGGAAGGTATGGTGGTACCAACTTTGTGAAACACATGACTCCGGATGAATTTAGAAGTCTTGATTTGCTGGCTTGGTGGAGAGGTAAGGAGGATGAGTTTCCGATCCTCGCCGCCATGGCCAAAGATTTACTAACGGTCCAAGCTTCCACGGTAGCTTCGGAGTCTGCTTTTTCTGTTTCTGGCAAGGTTATATCGATTAGGAGGACTCGACTCACTGCACCAGCTATAGAGATGTCGATTTGCTACAAGGATTACTTGGACTCTTTAGATAGGGCACAACATCAACGCTCACTCGAGGGGGAAACGGAGTATGAAGCGGGCTTGTATGAAAATGAGGTCAATGAAGGACACACTCAACCAATGACCGATGAAGAGCCGCGTACGACGATTACCTAAGAAATAGCTCGGGATCGGGTAGCGAAGAAAATTAGTTAAAGAAACAGCAAACATGGAGGCAAATCATGAGTAAGAAACAGCAAGTTGTTCATGTAATCGTGTCTAAGCATTCTTTTTCCTAATATGTGCTCTTATTTACTTGTTGATTTGGATTTTTCTAATTTAGTTAAAGAAACAGCAAACATGGAGGCAAATCATGAACAAACTGCGATTGGGAACAACAGGAGCATCTGCTAGTTCACGATTTAATGTTTGTATTTTTGAGTTAAATCATGAACAACAGTTCTTGGCAAAAATTTCTTCAGTGTTAATGATTTAATGTTTGTATTTTTGAGTTACGAATATGCGATAACGATTTAATGCTTGTATTTTTAATGTAAAAACTATAAATGAAAGTTATGTGTTTTTAATCTTTGGTTTGTTGAAAACACATTCACCAACACACACTCATACTCATCTTCCAAGCAAAGAACCCTAACAACGAAAGCAAAGAATGGCTTCGGTCAGTCCGTTTTGCCTTGTAGTTACCGGTTTGCCTTGTAGTTACCGGTTTGTTTATACTGTTAAAAAATAATGGTCTTCATTAAGTACAAAATATAAAAAACAAATATTCGTATTTGAAACCGCGAAATTAAAAAAAAAAAAAAAAAAAAAAAAACCGGTTAATAAAAAAAACCGGTTAATAAAAAAAACCGGTTAATAAAAAAACCGGTTTATTAACCGGTTTCTAAACCGGTCCTAACCGGTTAGGGTTTTGACAGAAAAAAACCGGTTATTAACCGGTCCGGTTATTAACCGAACCGGTTTTTTTCCGGGCAAAAAAAACCGGTCCGGTTAATAACCGAACCGGTTTTTTTAAAAAAACCGGTTTGTGCACCTCTAGCTGTCGACCACCCTGTTACCCCTTATGGCAAGCCTTGCGTCCAATATTGCCCAAGTTTGTAGCTCACTACGCATTGTCTAATGGGAATTGGGGTTATAACATACGTGTTTGAAAATTGGGATTTTAAAAAAGTTATTGGAGTCAACGTCTAAAAGCTTATCATTAAGAAAAGGCGTTCATACAATTCATTAAGTACCCCAAAATAGTGTCTTCTATTAAATATGCCCCATAGGCGTGATCAGAAAACCGAATTAACTGAACCGAAATCGAATTAACTAATCAAAACCGAATAACCGAAAAAAAGTAGAGCGAAGCATTAATCGACGGTTTATTTTTTAGTTTTTCGAAAAACCGATTTTTGGGTTTTGGTTCGGTTATCCATTTTATAAAACCGAAAAAAACCGAACCGAACAGATTAATGGAACCAATGTTTTCTACGAGTTTTTTTAAAAATGCTATAACTGGTGATGAATATTGGGTCTAAACTTTAAAGATGAATAAGATAATGAATAAATATTCGGGCCAAACTTTTAGTGTTTTTTTATTAAGAAATTTGTTGAATTTTAGGGCATGTTTGGGATTCCTTATTTACACCTCCTTATACCTTATATAAGGAGTTTTTCATAAGTTACAAAATCCTAACTTATGAAAACTCTTTTTTCCTTCTTTAAAAGGTTTAATAAGTTATATTATCCAAACACTATTTTAATCTATAAAAATGAATAAGTTATAAGGAGGTAAAAATAAGGAAACCCAAACGCCCCCTTAAACTATACTACTCAGACAACTTTGTATTTGTCTGGTTCCACGTAGCACGTGCGTTTTTTTATATTTTGAATTCAATATATATGAGGTACTCTATATTTTTGAATTCTTTTTCTTATTTTTGTAATTTCCACTCACAATAAAAAAACGAAATTACCGAAACCGAAAATAACTGAAAGCCAAATAACCGAAAACCGATCGGTTGCTATTCTAAAATCGATAGCTTCGATTTCGGTTTGGGTTTCACACAATAACCGAGCCGAACCGTGTTCATCCCTACATGCTAACATGTAAAGGAAATGCAAGATGTTGATGTGTGGTGATCGTGTCGTAAAATATGATGTATTTAGTTTTCGCACAAGATCATGTTTTAAATTAATAAAAGTGATTTCTACTAAGACTAACCACACTCAAAATAGGCAAGCGTACCTATCGTATATGTAGACTAGTATTGGTAAAAACCAAGTATCGATCCGTGGACACAAATATTTCTAATAATAAATCTTCATTTTAATTTAATCGAAGAAGACAATCATTTTAAGGTGATTTTTAAACTTTTTAAGAACAATATATATATATATATATATATAATATAGGTGAACAATAAGAGAAATTCTAAATGAGTAAATCAATTATATGGAGGTTATCATCTAAAATCAAGAATCCACTCCATTCATCCATGATGATTATAAAGTAAATATGTGGTAAAGTTGTTTTAATAGTATATGATAGAATAGCTCATCATTTCTAAGTGACCTACCGTGTGACATAAAAGAAAGTAGCATGCATAACTTCATGTCTACCACGAGAATGTAAATTTAAGTAAGCAATTAGTTTTAGTAAAGTAAAATGATAATGATTGACTTCTTTTTCTCAAATACCAATTCTAATAACTTCGGGTGGTTATAGTTTAGTCACACAACCTCTCCTACTTGATTTAAGTAGATTATAATTGCACATTCATTTAACATATGATTTCTTTAACTAGTATGATAACCAAATCAATCGTGTTAACAATGTTATTTCAGAAATATCAAAACTAGAAAAATAAATCATAGCTTATCTCATAATTTCTAAGTACAATATAAGGATCCATGTTTTATCTTAGATAAGTTATCAAGATATTCTTTTTACCATTTATGGTTTTCATGAACATGAGTGAATCATGAATGAGTGTTAATCATTAATCTTGATTTGTTGAGTTAAAGTGACAAAACATTTCTCATCAAAGGATAATTGCAAAATAATTATGTACTTTACTAAAACTAAATCACATGTTTAATATAATCATCAAGTAAAACAACGTTTCTTCATAGAAATTAGATGGTAAAGGGAGTTTTAGCTCATGATGAGCATAGTTATGAATATCAAAGGAGATGAAGATAACAAACACATGATTAAACTAGAACAATTTAACCAAATATGAATGAATCTTTCTACTTTAATAGTGATGGATGATGATGATGATGACCTCCAAGCCTTCAAACTCTCCACAAGATCTTCAAAATGAGTGTAAAGTGGGTGTTTTATAAGTGAAACCCGTATAAAATTCTCTCCAAGCACACCAAGCAAATGCAACATGCACCTCTATTTATAAGTTGTCTGCACGGCCCCGTATTTCTAAAGAACCTCTATTAATTTGTGATCGACCTTATTGTTTGTGTATTTATTTCTCATTCCCAATTAACATATTTATGTTCACATATTTAGATCAATATAAAAACAAGTAAATGATAATAACTAGAGAATGGACGGTTAAAATTAATAACATGTTGGAAGTAAAAAAGTAGATAAAAGTTGTTTAAAATAAATAGTTTTTACATTTAGAAGTTTAAGTATTTGACTTCAAAATTGAAAACATCTTATCTCTAAAATCAAAATATTAAATTCTCTAAAGTTCTTAAACGGGTTAACAGGTTAACGCACTTTATAACGGGTTAGGTTCGGGTTGACCCATTTTTTTAAACGTGTTGGTAGTTGACCTTTTTAAGAAAACGAGTCATGTCGGCAGACACAAGACCTATAATTTTTTTCGTGTCGGGTTTGTGGCGGTTTCAGATCCTATTATAAATTGACACCCCTAATTTACTTTTATGTTTATATATAACCATAACATAGATTTCACATCTTGTTAAAAAAGCAATATTGTTAAAGGTTTGTGAACTTAGTTTTGAACTGATAGCTGGAACAATATTATTTTCAATTGTCACACCCTCAAAATTCACTAACGGAGTTTTACCGTCAGAGGGTGCGAACTAACAGGATCAGAATCATCAGTTATAATCAAACCATAAAAACGTTTAAATGAAAATAAGTGCGGAAGCGTAAAACCATAGAAACAATGTTACGTCACGCAGGACGACTTAAAACCAATGATAACCGTTAAAAATAAGTTTTGCATAATTAGAATGTGTCAAGCAATGCATGTTCCTAAACCGCGCGCCCGCCTCGGCTACCTGAGAATAACATACTAAAAGTGTCAACACAAGGTTGGTGAGTTCACAAGTTATATAAAAATAAATCGTTTAGCGTTTGCGTTCAGCGTTTTGCGTTACAGCGTTACAGCGTCACAGCGTTTTGCGTTACAGCGTTTTGCGTTACAGATAGTGTTATGTCAATTATATATCGATAGGTAGCTAGTCTATACAACAAGTATTACTAAGTGTTCGACACCGAAGCTGACTCGTTTATTAAGTGCCTTGTCACCAGGTCCTCCAGACCATGGTACGTGTTAGCCAAAATTACACCCGCTCGACCTCCAGTCGAGTTTAGCGTAGGGTGGGGTTTGTCAAACCCAGTAGTACTACTCAACAGTGACTCGCTATTCAAAATATTAACCGGTTCGATGTGTAGGACTTCAAATGTTTCGTTTGCCACTTAGCCTTTACAAGTGATATATAATTTATAACAAAATCTTAAATGCGTTGTGGAGTATGTTATCTCTCCCAAGTGAAAAGCGTTTAAAACAGTTTAAAAAGGGGAAAGTGAAACTCACTGTTTGCGAAGAATTTCCCAAATTAAATCACCAGATGCGCGTCACCGGAAAACTCTCTCTAGCGTTCTAAAACAATAAAGAGATTTTTCTAAGTGTCGGAATATTATCGAGTCTCTAGACCCGGCACATAATACCTATGCACATAACATGTTTCGTGTTTCGTTTGTGAATCGTGTGTGACTTTAACAAGTGTTTTTGTGACACATTACATGTGTAAGCAATCATATACGTGTCATGTATTCATAACGTACATTACTAGCAATTATTCCCCGTAAGGGCATTTTGGTCAAATCATGACAATTAATTAACCATTATTCTCCATAAGGGCAATTTGGTCAAATTATGACAATCAATTAGCAGTTATTCCCCGCAAGGGCATTTTAGTCAAAACACGACAATTATCTTGCAATCATTCCCCTCAAGAGCAATTTGGTCAAAACACGATAATAAATTAGCAAGTATCATATTTCATGCATTTTCACAAAACTCAGCAGCTAGTTTCACCGAGACAGAAATTCTACTTACAAGATTGTACTATTCCACCGATCATAGCATCTCAATTAATTTACCAAAAATCATCACAGAAGAATATATGTCTTAGGTTTCCAGAACATATTTTATTATATTTTTATTCCACATAGTTTTCTCACAATCATCAAATCATTACAGCAAACTCATAACAGTTAAATTCATGCGCAACAGAATGTTATTTGCAATTCCCGTTAAACGAAAAATCCAATAAATGCAAGACCACTTGGGTTAGGTTCCTAACTCAATAAGTCAACTTCCAGTAGTGGAACCAACCCAATTGGTCTCGTAGTTCATGAGATATAACATTTACAAAACAACCTAACAGCAGGTCTAACAGCTCAGCTTTGCACAACGTTTTTGTAAAATCATAAAAGTTAACTTCTACTTGTCCAAAAATTACAAATTTATACTTTATAGAAACTAGACTCAACCTAGTTTACTGTAGTACCAATAATCTCAACCAATTTTCACGTTTACACTTCGATACAGTCACTTAAACATCATATACACATTCTGTCCAGGAACTGTTTGCATCCAAACTCAATATATTAACAACCTATGAACTATCATGCATTCATATAACACTCTAGACTCCACAAACACCATCCATGCACATCAATTACCCATTACATACATGATTAGGGTTTTTGTTTGAACTCAAATCATAGACACAACCATCAACATGTAACAACATCCAAACTAGTTATCAAATCATCAATTAATCAACAACAATCATATTAACTACATATACATATAGAATCGGCAGCTAGGGTTTACAATTAACCCAACAAACATCAAAATCAAGTAATAAGAATGTATAGGATAATCAATTATACCTTCCTAGCACCTAATTCTTCAATCAAAGCTTGAAATTGATGGTGTATTTGTGTGTGTATGTCGACGGCAGCCAAGGGAGCAAAGGGAATGGGGGCTGATCGGTTTTGAGTGGGGAAAGAAAAGAATAGTTAGGGTTTAGTTAATGATGTATTTATAAACATAACATGTTACATTCAAGTCCCTCCACTTCTAAGTATTACTTTTCTAGCCTAACTAACTTGTTTACATCTTGAGTTAACGTTTATAATCATGTTATCACATAACACATAAGTCTAACACATAATTATCACATAATTACTGTTTTGACGTTTTTCGTTTATTCATCAATCGTTTGCGTCAACTCGTTTGCGTTTCGGTGCAAATCCCGAAAGACTACCCATGTAGTAAGTGTTAAGCGTCATTTAAACCCTAGTTTAAATGTAATGAAGTGTGTGTTATAGATTCAGTGATCTTAAGTTTTGAATTGACGGAATTGAGTCAACGGAGTTAACCTGAAATTGACGATTGTCACATCAATAACCAGAACCGGGGTATGGTCAGCGAAAGTCAAGATAGGAACCGATTCCGTATATGACTGGGTATTAGACCGGGTTTGCTGAGTTTATATCGGGTTTTGGGTTTTGGCCGGGTAGAGGTGGAACCGATTCTGGGTATAATTTTTCTGAGGAACTAAAACTTGGTCTGTAGTTGCGGTTTTTCTCGCCCATCTCTAATAAGGGAGGGACGTGTGTATTAGGGGTGTTCAAAACCTAATATATGAAGTTTCGGATATCCGAACCTTTGGGATAGTGGATTTCACTATTAGAATCTGAAATTTCAAATATCCGAAGTTTGGATATCTGAAATTTCGGATATCCGAAAATCTAAAGAAAAAAAATCTTGCTTTAAATATAAATTTGCAACATCTTTATCCTTATCCAGGTTTTGCAATTCAACAAACTAAACAAATTGTTTAAAATACAACACAAACAAGCAACAATAAACAATTCATTGCTTCAAAATAGGAATCTGCAGGTGGTGATAAACAACAAGAAACAATCCATTGCTTCAAGAGAGGAATCTGCAGGTGGTGAGTGGTGTCGAGATAGAGTATGGAGAACGATGGTGGGGATGTAGATGTGCTGGTGAAAGATGAGTGTTGGAGCCCGCTGGAGGTGGTGAGTGGCGACGGTCATGGAGTGGAGACATGACGACGGGGGTGGTTGATTAATCGATCTCTTGGTCCTGGTGGAGACAGGAAAAAGAGAGTAAATATGGAGATTAGAGACCAAAACTCTAGAAGAGAAGGGAATGGAGGCTTTGTATCTATATCTATACTATATATAAAGCAAATTCAAGGGACTTCATAAAATTTAAGAGGTACAACCTTGATTGCTTTATATACATTCCACATTGCATAAAATTTTGAGATTTCAGGGGCAATGTAATCATTTGATTATCTTATGTACGGTAAATATTATTTGGTCCTTCAACTTAAATCAAATTTTGTTAATTTGATAAATAGTTGCATATTACCCCTTTATTTTAAATCAACTACTCCAACGACATTTAAACGACCATCACTTTTTCACACGTTAATATTTAAAAAAAACATTCCACCGTAGAAATGAGTATTTTATTCCCTTTAATTTGAGTATAGTATTAGTATAGTTTTATAAGTTTTTTAGAAATAACATGTTACATGATAGTTGGTTAGACTGAAACATGTCGAATCATGCAGGTTCGGGTCATGGGTCCACGGTTTAACGACGAAATGGGTCGACACAAAAAAGGGCTAATTTGGTTCGGGTCAAGTCCGGATGGTTCAAATTGAAAGAGGTCTGGTTAGAATATGTTTCGGTTTAGAATGGTGTCGGGTCGGAACGGGTTTATTTAAAAGATTTTTTTTCTTAAATTACTGTACATTTTAGATTTGCTTTTTGATTTAAACCGCCAGTTACGCATATCAAAAACCACGTAACGCGCATAACACAACTTTGGTAAGCGCTCAAGTAAACGTCCCACACGAGTAATCGATGTACGTTACGCGCACTGTTCCGGTTATGCATGTTTATGCCAGTCACTTGCATTCCAATACCGGTTACACGTGTTCAATAGTCATTTCACGTGTATTGGCTTTGTTACTGTTAACAGTTAAGCGTCCAATATCGGGTTATGTGTGTACGGGCATCGGGTTGCGTGCGTACCGACATCGGTTACACGTTCAATGCAGCGTTATGGTGCGTACCGACACCGGATTGTGCACGTACGCGCATTGTGTGACACGCATATCGACACTGGTTAATCGTTCAATGTCGTGTTGCGTGCATACCATAGCGAGGATGCTACGTGTTGGATGCAGTTTTTACGTGTGTATCCCGCGCGATTGGATGCAGTTTAAACGTGTGTATCCCGTTGCATTGCGCGGGCACATGGCTAGTGTTAAAAAATTAGGATTACATCTAATATTAGTTGATATATATCATAATTAAAATAAAATTAAATTTAATATTTCGGATACTGAGAAAACCCAAAAATGTTATCTGAATTCGAAACTTTCGGATATCCGGAGTTCGGATATCCGAAATTTTTGGATAGTTCGGATACGGTTAATCTGATAATTCAGATATGGATTCGGCAGGGGCGGCTCAGACATAGGGCGATGTGGGTGACCAGTCGAGGCACAAATATATATATATATATATATATATATATATATATATATATATATATATATATATATATATATGAAAAAGAAATATGTATATTTAATGTTTTACTCTAATTATACAATAGCTAGGTTGGTCTAGTGAGAAATGGGTATGATTTCCAATCAAAATGTTGCAAGTTCTAGTCTCACTTGAAGCATTTTTTAGTTTATTTTATACACAACCTAAATCATAACCAGTAAGCTTATTTAAAAATTTAATTATTTAAACCAAACAAAAAACCCATTTACATAAGGCCTAATATTTTTTTTTCTAATAATATTTCGTTACTTTAGAATCAACGAGCCTTTTTATTTCGGCTCGGCCGAGGCATATAAATTCTCGGATACGGCCCTGGATTCGGATTCGGATTTTTTTGAACACCGTCATTATATATGTATGTATGTATGTATGTATGTATGTATGTATGTATGTATGTATGTATGTATGTTAAGTTGAAAAGTTTAGTGGGCTAAAACATAGTGAACTAATAAGTTGAGCAGGGTCGTCTTCGAGAATTTATATACCCGGCCGAACCGAAATCAAAAGGCCCGTAAGCCCTAACAAGTAACAAAATATATAACATATAAGCTAACTTTTTTAAACAACATTAAAGTTAACAATAAAAGTATAAAAAACATAGTCTTAAAACCAACGGTTGGTAACGGCAACTTCCGAGTTTCTATCACCGTAAAATTTCTTCATTTTAAACATTTGCGAAAATATGTTTCAAGACTGTTAACCAAAAAATCTCTTAATTGGTTTAAGAAATACCAGCTCATCAACATTATCGTCTTCTGAGAGTTCAACTTCTTGTCAGCTTTTTTTATAGTTATTATTTGAGAGTTTTACCATTGCATCTGTACGCAATAAAGTGTTTCTAATGTGATACGAATAACTATTCTTTAACAAACAAAAACAAAGAGCATATATTAACTAAGAAATCATCTATTTGATTAAAAATAATATATTTTTATATTTTTATCAATAAAAGGGTGAAAAACAAAAGCAAGAGCATGAGCCGACCGAATTTGGGTTTTTAATAACCACGAAGTTAGTGGGTTTTGTTTGACAAAAGGCCCACGTTATATAATAGAATTAGTTATTGTTCTCTCGTCATCTCACAGTGCTGGACAGCCACACAGCGACCGCCGGAAAAAAGGTGCCTCGGCCCAAGCCCTAAACCTATACCTATACCTATACCTATACCTATACCATTTCATTTACATCCAAACTAGTTATCAAATCATCAATTAATCAACAACAATCATATTAACTACATATACATATAGAATCGGCAGCTAGGGTTTACAATTAACCCAACAAACATCAAAATCAAGTAATAAGAATGTATAGGATAATCAATTATACCTTCCTAGCACCTAATTCTTCAATCAAAGCTTGAAATTGATGGTGTATTTGTGTGTGTATGTCGACAGCAGCCAAGGGAGCAAAGGGAATGGGGGCTGATCGGTTTTGAGTGGGGAAAGAAAAGAATAGTTAGGGTTTAGTTAATGATGTATTATAAACATAACATGTTACATTCAAGTCCCTCCACTTCTAAGTATTACTTTTCTAGCCTAACTAACTTGTTTACATCTTGAGTTAACGTTTATAATCATGTTATCACATAACACATAAGTCTAACACATAATTATCACATAATTACTGTTTTGACGTTTTTCGTTTATTCATCAATCGTTTGCGTCAACTCGTTTGCGTTTCGGTGCAAATCCCGAAAGACTACCCATGTAGTAAGTGTTAAGCGTCATTTAAACCCTAGTTTAAATGTAATGAAGTGTGTGTTATAGATTCAGTGATCTTAAGTTTTGAATTGACGGAATTGAGTTAACGGAGTTAACCTGAAATTGACGATTGTCACATCATTCCCATGTTAAAGAATTTTCGTCCCGAAAATTTGAGTCAAGTCGTGATGAGTGTCTGAAAAAGTAAGAAAAATTTTCAGTTTGTCATATCATCCCCTAGTAGAAAGAAATTTCGTCCCGAAATTTAATTCATACCTCCGGTGATGTCTGACGGTTTGCAGGGTTTCGCGGTTTTCGGTGTTTGGTTAGCCCTTCAAAAAGGTGAGGATACTTTTTCATCATTTGATCCTCGCGTTCCCACGTGAACTCCGGTCCACGTCTCGAGTTCCAACGAACCTTAACGATTGGAATTTTGCTGTGCTTGAGCGTCTTGGTTTCCCAATCCAAAACCTCGACTGGTTCCTCAATGAAACGTAACTGTTCATCAACTTGCAGTTCCTCCAAAGGGACTACTTGGGTTTCATCAAATAGGCATTTCTTCAAATTGGACACGTGGAATACATTGTGTACGCCACCGAGTTCCGTTGGTAGGTCCAGTCGGTACGCCACCGGACCAATGCGCTCAGTTATCCGGTAAGGACCAACATATCGTGGGTTGAGTTTGTTTCGCTTACCAAAGCGAACCACACCTTTCCAAGGTGAGACTTTGAGTAACACTCGATCGTTCACTTGAAATTCGAGAGGTTTTCGGCGCTTGTCGGCGTAACTCTTTTGGCAATCTCGTGCTGCTGCCATGCGATTTCGGATTTGGACAATCTTTTCCGAAGTTTCGAGTACCAGTTCCGGACCAGTGATTTGGCTGTCACCCACCTCTGCCCAGTAGAGTGGTGATCGACACTTCCGTCCGTACAGCGCTTCAAACGGCGCTGCTTTAATACTTGCGTGGTAGCTGTTATTATACGAAAACTCTACCAAAGGTAAGTGAGGTTCCCAACTTTTTCCGAAATCCAATACGCAGGCACGCAACATATCCTCCAGGGTCTGAATAGTTCGTTCACTTTGCCCATCCGTCTGAGGATGGTATGCTGTGCTCATATCAAGACGGGTGCCTAGCGCGCTTTGCAGCGACTTCCAAAAGTGCGACGTGAAACGAGAATCTCGATCGGAAATGATCGAGACAGGCACTCCGTGTCTAGACACCACTTCTTTCATGTAAACACGAGTTAGTCTTTCCATTTTGTCCGATTCCTTAATCGCTAAGAAGTGTGCAGACTTAGTCAACCGGTCAACGATCACCCAGATGGTATCGCATCCCGTCGGTGTCTTAGGTAAACCCGTGATAAAATCCATTGAGATGTGTTCCCATTTCCACATTGGGAGTTCCGGTTGTTGTAGTAGACCAGATGGTTTCTGGTATTCTATCTTGACTCTGGCACAAGTCAAGCATTTGCTCACATAGGTGGCAATGTCGGCTTTCATGTTCGGCCACCGGTAAAGTGCCTTTAAATCATGATACATTTTATCTAAGCCAGGGTGGATAGAATATCGGGACTTATGAGCTTCGTCCATCACTAGAGTTCTCAACTCTCCGCAGCGTGGAACCCAAATCCGGTTCTCAAAATATCGGACCACGTCCGATCTGGTTTCAAGTTGCTTGTTCATGCCCCGCATGAGTTCTGATGGGAGATTATCATCTTTCAAAGCTTCAAATTGCGCATCGCGAATCTGATCGGGTAAGCTGGCATGAATCGTGAGTTGCAATGCTCTCACCCGTCTGGGTTTATCTGTTTCTTTTCTGCTGAGGGCGTCGGCCACCACATTGGCCTTGCCAGGGTGGTACTTGATGGCACAATCATAATCTTTAAGCAGCTCGACCCAACGACGCTGTCGCATGTTCAGCTCCTTCTGATCGTAGATATGTTGGAGACTCTTGTGGTCGGTGTAAATGGTAAACTTGGTACCGTACAAGTAATGCCTCCATATCTTAAGAGCAAACACCACAGCTCCGAGTTCCAAATCATGGGTCATGTAGTTCTTCTCGTGAACCCGTAGTTGTCGAGAGGCGTAGGCTAAAACCTTCTCGAGTTGCATCAGCACACAACCGAGACCTTGTATAGATGCGTCACAGTGTACCTCAAAATTTTCCGTTCCCTCGGGGAGGGCTAGAATAGGGGCGCTACAAAGTTTGGTTTTCAACAATTGAAAAGCGGATTCTTGCGCGTCACCCCAATTGTACTTAGTGCCTTTGTGAGTCAAAGCGGTGAGGGGTTGAGCAATCTTTGAAAATCCCTCGATGAAACGCCGGTAGTAGCCGGCCAGTCCTAGGAATTGCCGCACCTCAGTCGGAGTCTTAGGTGCTTCCCAGTTTTTGATGGCTTCTACCTTACCGGGATCGACATGGATACCATTCTCGTTGATCACATGTCCTAAAAAGTGAACCTCGCGAAGCCAAAATTCACATTTCGAGAGTTTAGCATACAGTTGTTCCTTCTTCAATAATTCCAGAATTTCCCTTATGTGCTCTTCATGGTCAGCTTCGTTCTTGGAGTAGACGAGAATATCATCGATGAATACAATCACAAACTTGTCGAGGTACGCCTTGCATACTCGATTCATGAGATCCATAAATACGGCTGGTGCGTTGGTTAGGCCAAAAGGCATAACCGAAAACTCGTAGTGACCATACCGTGTTCTGAAGGCCGTCTTTGAAATATCTTCTTCGCGCACTCTCAGTTGGTGGTAACCGGATCGCAAATCGATCTTCGAGTAGTAACTCGATCCTCGAAGCTGGTCAAACAAATCGTCAATTCGGGGTAAAGGATAACGGTTCTTGACCGTCACCTTGTTCAACTCCCGGTAGTCGATACACATGCGGAAAGTCCCGTCTTTCTTTCGGACAAACAAGACAGGGGCTCCCCATGGCGATGAGCTAGGTCGGATAAAACCCTTATCCAACAAATCTTGCAACTGAGTGAACAACTCCTGAAGTTCCGCCGGTGCGAGCCGATACGGGGCTCGTGCTATGGGTGCTGCACCGGGTGTCAACTCGATTTGGAATTCGACTTGACGAATAGAAGGGAGTCCGGGAAAATCCTCCGGGAAAACTTCCGAAAAATCTCGCACAACCGGAATATCTTCAATTCGTTTCTCCTCTGCGGGTTTCTCAACAATCTGCGCCAAAATCGCCGGATGACCCTTTCGTAGATACTTCTGCGCCTTCATAAGGGTAATGACGCTGGTGGTCATGCCGCTTCTCTCACCTCGGACCGAAATGATCTCGCCGGAAGGGGTAGAAATGTGAACTATCTTGTCGTGACATATAATCTCCGCTCGGTTCTCGGATAACCAGTCCATGCCGACCACGACATCGAAACTACTAAGCGTAAAAGGAAAAAGGTCGATATCAAAGACATGACCTGACAGTTTTAACTTACATCCCGCAAGTACATGAGTCGTTACTATAGTCTTACCGTCAGCTAATTCAACAGGAAACTTAGCATCTAACGGAGTTGGAGTTAAGACTAAGAGTTGGCTAAAGGCTTTCGACACAAAACTCCTATCAGCTCCAGTGTCAAAACAATACAGAAGCAAAACAATCGTTCACAGGGAACTTACCAGTCACCACGTGCGGATCATTGCGGGCTTGACCCGACCCAATCACAAAAGCTCTTCCCTTGCCATTGCTTCCACCATTACTGCCACTTCCATTACCCCCATTGTTGTCGTTCTGTTTCAGCTTGGGACAATCTTTCCTGAAATGACCTTCCTGCCCACATTCGTAACATCCTTTCGTCGTCGTAAGTGGTTTAGGAGCACCCTTTGCCACAAGGTCTCCTCTACATTCTTTTGCTTGGTGATCCATCTTTCCGCATCTCTGACATTTGACACGGTCACACTGGCCAACATGATGATAGTTGCACCTGTTGCACTTTGGATATTTCCCAGCATATCCGCTCGAAACCTGCCCGCTACCGTTGTTGTTGTTGTTGTGATTCTGAGTGTTAAAGCTCCGAGTGGATTCGGGCTTACGGTAGTGTTGTTGCGGTGGGAGGTTCGAGGATGAAAATCTGGTGTTGTCAAACTTCCTCTTCCCGCTGCTCAGGTTGTTGTTGCTGTTGTTGTCGTTACTCGGGTTGTCGCGGGCTTTAGTGGTCGAACCCCTAGGTGGTAACGCACCTTGGGTCACAGCCTGATCCGTCAGTTTGTGAGCTAAACGGATCGCTTGTTGTATCGTGGCTGGTCTGGAAGACGTCACCATGCCCTGAATCTGCGGTGCTAACCCATCAATGTACATTTCGATCCTCTTGCTCGGCGGATCCACCATCCGCGGACACATCACAGCCAACTCGTGAGAACGAGTAGTGTAGGCTTCAATTTCCGAGCCCACCATCTTCAGTGACCAGAATTCTGACTCTAACTTTGAAATCTCTTCTCTCGGACAGTACCCCTCTCGCATCATGCTTTTGAACTCCTCCCAGTTCATCGTGTTAGCCAGTTCCAATCCAAGGATCTGCACATTTGTACATCGTCTGTGGACACCTCTGAGTGTGCCTCTGGCTCAGCCGGTTCTTCCTCCGGTTCCTCTTCGGGTTCCTCCTCGGGATCTTCCTCGGGATCTTCTTCAGGCTCCTCTTCGGGATCTTCTTCAGGTTCGGCCTCAGGCTCCGCCTCAGGCTCGGCTGCGTTCTGAGCAAGTTGCATTTGTATGACATCGCAACGCTCTAAAGCTATCTCGGTTCGGGTCCTTGCTACCTGGAGTTTCTCTTGCAAGTCTATCATCTCGGCTTGCATCTTTCTCATAATCTTCATCTGTTGATCACTAGCCTCTTCCATTTCCTTCATTGCCGCTGCCATGCGGGCAATCTCCTCCTTAGTCTCGGTTCCATCTTTTAACAGTCCGGAAACGTTCGCTCTCGTATAGCGCATGTAACCCACGTCACGCTCCAAGCATGAAACAACAGCTGCGAGAACTCTCTCTACAGGTTCGGTTATGGGTGGTAGGGTGTTGGGATAAGCAAGGTGGTTCGGGTGAGGCAACGGGGGAACTTGTTCGCGATAGACCATACGTCTGATCATGTTAGGGTACCATTCCCAGCTAACGTCGTTTTCGTATATGCCTCCGGATAGGCGGTATTTCTTCGGCGTGGGAGCTTCGAGTTCCGGGACTACTCGGGGTGGCGATGCGATAGGTAACTGCGGTTCCTTCTCGTGGGCATGCGTCATCGAATCGGATGATGATGAGGGTGGCGTCGACATTCCTACAGGTAAGCCGTGTATGCGCGCGCGTATGAGTGAAAGAGGTAAAGAGATAGGATAACAAAGACTACACAAATCTATGCAGTGCGTATCATTATAACTAATGGGTCGTCGCGGTTATAGTCTAGTATGCATGCAGCTTCTAGTTCGCTATAACCAATGGCTCTGATACCAATCTGTCACACCCTCAAAATCCACTAACGGAGTTTTACCGTCAGAGGGTGCGAACTAACAGGATCGGAATCATCAGTTATAATCAAACCATAAAAACGTTTAAATGAAAATAAGTGCGGAAGCGTAAAACCATAGAAACAATGTTACGTCACGCAGGACGACTTAAAACCAATGATAACCGTTAAAAATAAGTTTTGCATAATTAGAATGTGTCAAGCAATGCATGTTCCTAAACCGCGCGCCCGCCTCGGCTACCTGAGAATAACATACTAAAAGTATCAACACAAGGTTGGTGAGTTCACAAGTTATATAAAAATAAATCGTTTAGCGTTTGCGTTCAGCGTTTTGCGTTACAGCGTTACAGCGTCACAGCGTTTTGCGTTACAGCGTTTTGCGTTACAGCGTTTTGCGTTACAGATAGTGTTATGTCAATTATATATCGATAGGTAGCTAGTCTATACAACAAGTATTACTAAGTGTTCGACACCGAAGCTGACTCGTTTATTAAGTGCCTTGTCACCAGGTCCTCCAGACCATGGTACGTGTTAGCCAAAATTACACCCGCTCGACCTCCAGTCGAGTTTAGCGTTGGGTGGGGTTTGTCAAACCCAGTAGTACTACTCAACAGTGACTCGCTATTCAAAATATTAACCGGTTCGATGTGTAGGACTTCAAATATTTCGTTTGCCACTTAGCATTTACAAGTGATATATAATTTATAACAAAATCTTAAATGCGTTGTGGAGTATGTTATCTCCCCCAAGTGAAAAACGTTTAAAACAGTTTAAAACGGGGAAAGTGAAACTCACTGTTTGCGAAGAATTTCCTAAATTAAGTCACCAAGATGCGCGTCACCGGAAAACTCTCTCTAGCGTTCTAAAACAATAAAAAGATTTTTCTAAGTGTCAGAATATTATCGAGTCTCTAGACCCGACACATAATACCTATGCACATAACATGTTTCGTGTTTCGTTTGTGAATCGTGTGTGACTTTAACAAGTGTTTTTGTGACACATTACATGTGTAAGCAATCATATACGTGTCATGTATTCATAACGTACATTACTAGCAATTATTCCCCGTAAGGGCATTTTGGTCAAATCATGACAATTAATTAGCCATTATTCTCCATAAGGGCAATTTGGTCAAATTATGACAATCAATTAGCAGTTATTCCCCGCAAGGGCATTTTAGTCAAAACACGACAATTATCTTGCAATCATTCCCCTCAAGAGCAATTTGGTCAAAACACGATAATAAATTAGCAAGTATCATATTTCATGCAATTTCACAAAACTCAGCAGCTAGTTTCACCGAGACAGAAATTCTACTTACAAGATTGTACTATTCCACCGATCATAGCATCTCAATTAATTTACCAAAAATCATCACAGAAGAATATATGTCTTAGGTTTCCAGAACATATTTTATTATATTTTTATTCCACATAGTTTTCTCACAATCATCAAATCATTACAGCAAACTCATAACAGTTAAATTCATGCGCAACAGAATGTTATTTGCAATTCCCGTTAAACGAAAAATCCAATAAATGCAAGACCACTTGGGTTAGGTTCCTAACTCAATAAGTCAACTTCCAGAAGTGGAACCAACCCAATTGGTCTCGTAGTTCATGAGATATAACATTTACAAAACAACCTAACAGCAGGTCTAACAGCTCAGCTTTGCACAACGTTTTTGTAAAATCATAAAAGTTAACTTCTACTTGTCCAAAAATTACAAATTTATACTTTATAGAAACTAGACTCAACCTAGTTTACTGTAGTACCAATAATCTCAACCAATTTTCACGTTTACACTTCGTTACAGTCACTTAAACATCATATACACATTCTGTCCAGGAACTGTTTGCATCCAAACTCAATATATTAACAACCTATGAACTATCATGCATTCATATCACTTTAGACTCCACAAACACCATCCATGCACATCAATTACCCATTACATACATGATTAGGGTTTTTGTTTGAACTCAAATCATAGACACAACCATCAACATGTAACAACATCCAAACTAGTTATCAAATCATCAATTAATCAACAACAATCATATTAACTACATATACATATAGAATCGGCAGCTAGGGTTTACAATTAACCCAACAAACATCAAAATCAAGTAATAAGAATGTATAGGATAATCAATTATACCTTCCTAGCACCTAATTCTTCAATCAAAGCTTGAAATTGATGGTGTATTTGTGTGTGTATGTCGACGGCAGCCAAGGGAGCAAAGGGAATGGGGGCTGATCGGTTTTGAGTGGGGAAAGAAAAGAATAGTTAGGGTTTAGTTAATGATGTATTTATAAACATAACATGTTACATTCAAGTCCCTCCACTTCTAAGTATTACTTTTCTAGCCTAACTAACTTGTTTACATCTTGAGTTAACGTTTATAATCATGTTATCACATAACACATAAGTCTAACACATAATTATCACATAATTACTGTTTTGACGTTTTTCGTTTATTCATCAATCGTTTGCGTCAACTCGTTTGCGTTTCGGTGCAAATCCCGAAAGACTACCCATGTAGTAAGTGTTAAGCGTCATTTAAACCCTAGTTTAAATGTAATGAAGTGTGTGTTATAGATTCAGTGATCTTAAGTTTTGAATTGACGGAATTGAGTTAACGGAGTTAACCTGAAATTGACGATTGTCACATCAATAACCAGAACCGGGGTATGGTCAGCGAAAGTCAAGATAGGAACCGATTCCGTATATGACTGGGTATTAGACCGGGTTTGCTGAGTTTATATCGGGTTTTGGGTTTTGGCCGGGTAGAGGTGGAACTGATTCTGGGTATAATTTTTCTGAGGAACTAAAACTTGGTCTGTAGTTGCGGTTTTTCTCGCCCATCTCTAATAAGGGAGGGACGTGTGTATTAGGGGTGTTCAAAACCTAATATATGAAGTTTCGGATATCCGAACCTTTGGGATAGTGGATTTCACTATTAGAATCTGAAATTTCAAATATCCGAAGTTTGGATATCTGAAATTTCGGATATCCGAAAATCTAAAGAAAAAAAATCTTGTTTTAAATATAAATTTGCAACATCTTTATCCTTATCCAGGTTTTGCAATTCAACAAACTAAACAAATTGTTTAAAATACAACACAAACAAGCAACAATAAACAATTCATTGCTTCAAAATAGGAATCTGCAGGTGGTGATAAACAACAAGAAACAATCCATTGCTTCAAGAGAGGAATCTGCAGGTGGTGAGTGGTGTCGAGATAGAGTATGGAGAACGATGGTGGGGATGTAGATGTGCTGGTGAAAGATGAGTGTTGGAGCCCGCTGGAGGTGGTGAGTGGCGACGGTCATGGAGTGGAGACATGACGACGGGGGTGGTTGATTAATCGATCTCTTGGTCCTGGTGGAGACAGGAAAAAGAGAGTAAATATGGAGATTAGAGACCAAAACTCTAGAAGAGAAGGGAATGGAGGCTTTGTATCTATATCTATACTATATATAAAGCAAATTCAAGGGACTTCATAAAATTTAAGAGGTACAACCTTGATTGCTTTATATACATTCCACATTGCATAAAATTTTGAGATTTCAGGGGCAATGTAATCATTTGATTATCTTATGTACGGTAAATATTATTTGGTCCTTCAACTTAAATCAAATTTTGTTAATTTGATAAATAGTTGCATATTACCCCTTTATTTTAAATCAACTACTCCAACGACATTTAAACGACCATCACTTTTTCACACGTTAATATTTAAAAAAAACATTCCACCGTAGAAATGAGTATTTTATTCCCTTTAATTTGAGTATAGTATTAGTATAGTTTTATAAGTTTTTTAGAAATAACATGTTACATGATAGTTGGTTAGACTGAAACATGTCGAATCATGCAGGTTCGGGTCATGGGTCCACGGTTTAACGACGAAATGGGTCGACACAAAAAAGGGCTAATTTGGTTCGGGTCAAGTCCGGATGGTTCAAATTGAAAGAGGTCTGGTTAGAATATGTTTCGGTTTAGAATGGTGTCGGGTCGGAACGGGTTTATTTAAAAGATTTTTTTTCTTAAATTACTGTACATTTTAGATTTGCTTTTTGATTTAAACCGCCAGTTACGCATATCAAAAACCACGTAACGCGCATAACACAACTTTGGTAAGCGCTCAAGTAAACGTCCCACACGAGTAATCGATGTACGTTACGCGCACTGTTCCGGTTATGCATGTTTATGCCAGTCACTTGCATTCCAATACCGGTTACACGTGTTCAATAGTCATTTCACGTGTATTGGCTTTGTTACTGTTAACAGTTAAGCGTCCAATATCGGGTTATGTGTGTACGGGCATCGGGTTGCGTGCGTACCGACATCGGTTACACGTTCAATGCAGCGTTATGGTGCGTACCGACACCGGATTGTGCACGTACGCGCATTGTGTGACACGCATATCGACACTGGTTAATCGTTCAATGTCGTGTTGCGTGCATACCATAGCGAGGATGCTACGTGTTGGATGCAGTTTTTACGTGTGTATCCCGCGCGATTGGATGCAGTTTAAACGTGTGTATCCCGTTGCATTGCGCGGGCACATGGCTAGTGTTAAAAAATTAGGATTACATCTAATATTAGTTGATATATATCATAATTAAAATAAATATAAATTTAATATTTCGGATACTGAAAAAACCCAAAAATGTTATCTGAATTCGAAACTTTCGGATATCCGGAGTTCGGATATCCGAAATTTTTGGATAGTTCGGATACGGTTAATCTGATAATTCAGATATGGATTCGGCAGGGGCGGCTCAGACATAGGGCGATGTGGGTGACCAGTCGAGGCACAAATATATATATATATATATATATATATATATATATATATATGAAAAAGAAATATGTATATTTAATGTTTTACTCTAATTATACAATAGCTAGGTTGGTCTAGTGAGAAATGGGTATGATTTCCAATCAAAATGTTGCAAGTTCTAGTCTCACTTGAAGCATTTTTTTAGTTTATTTTATACACAACCTAAATCATAACCAGTAAGCTCATTTAAAAATTTAATTATTTAAACCAAACAAAAAACCCATTTACATAAGGCCTAATATTTTTTTTTCTAATAATATTTCGTTACTTTAGAATCAACGAGCCTTTTATTTCGGCTCGACCGAGGCATATAAATTCTCGGATACGGCCCTGGATTTGGATTCGGATTTTTTTGAACACCGTCATTATATATGTATGTATGTATGTATGTTAAGTTGAAAAGTTTAGTGGGCTAAAACATAGTGAACTAATAAGTTGAGCAGGGTCGTCTTCGAGAATTTATATACCCGGCCGAACCGAAATCAAAAGGCCCGTAAGCCCTAACAAGTAACAAAATATATAACATATAAGCTAACTTTTTTAAACAACATTAAAGTTAACAATAAAAGTATAAAAAACATAGTCTTAAAACCAACGGTTGGTAACGGCAACTTCCGAGTTTCTATCACCGTAAAATTTCTTCATTTTAAACATTTGCGAAAATATGTTTCAAGACTGTTAACCAAAAAAGGTGCCTCGGCCCAAGCCCTATACCTATACCTATACCTATACATATACCTATACCTATACCTATACCATTTCATTTACACTCTCTGCAGCTCATCTCCTCCTTACCATAGGAATCACCGTCAGTCAGTCAGTCGGAGATGTCTCAGCCACCACTATTATTATTATTATTATTATTATTATTATTATTATTATTATTATTATGAAAATGATAAACAGAAAGTGCAGGATTTGGTGGCCTAGTCATCTGTCATCCGCAACCGAACCTCGCTCTTCATCCGTCTTATTCGGCTGGTTCATTTCGTCATCATCTTCTTCCTCTGCATCTGCATCTCTTCCGATCGAAATTGTGGTTGCTTTCTCCATCGATGAAGCTGTCTTCTCCTCAATTGGATCTGATCTTCAGGTATTATTATTCATCACTTTTTTACCTTTTTATGTTTTGGCTTCTGCATTACACCGCTAGGTTTACATTTATACATACGTCTATTAATTAATTAATTAATTATTATTACTTGAAACAGAGTAATAGTTTAAAACCTGTGGACTAATAATACTTACTTTAATATTGGTTTATTATTTAACTTGTGGTGTGAATTATTGAGTTGAGGGAAATGGATTTAGTTCAGAGTTCTAGAGTTGTTGTGTTGTCAATATTAGGTCATGCTTTTGCTAATTCTGTTGCCAAAATTTGTTGTGACTCCAGGTGCAGATCATGAAAACATACATTATGGATTTATGTCTATTGTCTTGTGAGTTGTGATATTGGAAGACTTTAATAGTTTATTATCATTGTTTCATCATTTCTTGATTGACATGAATTGGTAATAGATGTCTTAAGGGATATATGATGAGTTTGTATCTTTGGTTAATGCTGCGTGATGCAAGGGATTTCGTTGGTGAATGATATAGATGTTGAGAAAGACAATTTAGGTTAGAAAACTGTTTATTATCTACAGTAGTAGGATATTCTTTTGTTTAAATGTTGATAGTTGTTAAAATTATATCATAAAGCCATATAAGTTTAGCCAGTGTTGTCATGTTACCAAAAGTGTAGGTGAAGCTACATTATGAAATTTATTTGCAACTGAACATTAAATGCAAGGATTTGCTCTGTCCCTATCAAATCTTCGATATACTCATGTAGCATGCATTTTTAGTAATCAGAACCAGGTTTCCAACTTCTTGGTGTATAATTTAATGTTTACCTAGTACATTGTGAAAATGATAATAAAATTACGAACTCGACTTAGAATCAATTGCACTGATTTAATTCTCATTTAGATTTAATTTCAGATGAATGAATAATATTATCCACTATATACAGGGGATCCTGCACAAGATAAACAAAAGAATGCCAACATCTTTACATAACCGATGCGGGCTCTCTATGTTAGGCTATTGCTCTGCAGATTCCTCTAACCAAATCAATGACACGAATCATCATTCAGGTTCACACACTGAACAAAATCTGTCAAAAGATCTAAGTGGAAACTTGATATGTGGATGCCATAAAGTTGATGGATTCTTAGAACAGTATAAAACGTGTACAAAAAGCAACCCTGCCCGACTTGTATATGGTTCTTATGTCTACATTAATCGAAATTTGGGATGGATTCCTAAATTACATCACATACATTGGGATATTGAAGTTTCTTACAATCTTGATCTCCACGTATGTAAGTCATGGAATCCTAAACTGCATATGGTCATATGCAAGTCATGTGTTGATATCTTAATTATTATTTATTGTTTTGAATCAGATAGTAATCTATGGAACTCCTAGATTTGGCGGTCATCATTTCTATGTAGCTTCCCAACATCCTTCTGAGAATACTAAACCTATTTCTAGAAAGCCTAAATGGGTGGAAGACCTCAGCCAAAAGAAACCTGTTCTTGACTTGGTAAATATTGCGTTTATTCATATGTTGTTTTCATCTATACACTTCTCATTTTGCCTAGTTTTTAGGATGCTGTCATTCTTGCCATCAATTGTGCTGCTGCTGCCACCTCATTCTTTGAAGAACGAGTGTCACCTAAAAGACGTGCACATTGGTTTCATTGTGTGTACATGTAATCTCTTTACTCTGGTGTCACCCATTTCAATTTGCTTTTGAAAAAATTACACGGATGGTTCTTCTGGTATGTTCAGATTTCACTTTTGGTTCTTGAGTTTGGGAAAGTACACCATTGGTCCAAACTTATGTAAAAAAACACGAATGGTCCCTCATATGGATGGAGGTTAAACTGTTTCTGTTAAGTGGGTGTGATTTGACCAAAAACTCCTTTCTATTAAAAATAGAAAATAACTAAAATGACCAAAATATTTAATAGAAAAAATTAACCTCCATTCATGTTAGTGACCATTAGTGTTATTTTTTTTTTCATAAGATGGAACCAGTTGTGTACTTTCTCATAATTGAGGACCAAAAGTGAAATCTAAACATACCACATGGACCCTTCGTGTAATTTTTTCTTTATTATCGGTATACTTGTTAGTCATTAATGTTCTATTTTTCAGGTGTATCACTACAATATGGCAACTTTTGGCTGGGTGTGTTGCTACACTTTCTACATCCGTATACATAATTCTCCAACTACTTCATTTTCTATTAACACATGGATCAGATTCGTGCATATACACCACAATTGAAAATCTATTCGTTCACACCTGGAAGAATATTCGTGTTCGATGTGGTCAAATCTTTTACTGGCCAGTAAATCTTCACAACAATGATTCCAGGTAAAAAAATAGTTTATGAATTTTGAAGTGTAAATGGTTCTTGATTAAAATAGTTTTTGGATCTATAATTTATGTGCTCGTTACTTTTATATAATTATTTTGTAAGGTCTGAATCAAGTGTGGAGTATGCAGAAAAAGCTTCACTACACAAACATTCCATGTGGTTTAGTGTAGTTATCGACATGCTATTTGGGAACCTATTTGGCCTTGCATTGCTGACTCATGCAGATTCCGTTTGCTTATCGATTTTGACCATTACAAGTGATGTTACAAACAACTGGTGGCTAATAAGTTGTGCACGATTAATGAAAAACCCTGCTGGTTTTAAGCTAAACACCGAGCTTGCAGGCGTTCTTGGCACGTTATCCCTTAATACAATTCAAATTTGGTCTACATTATGGGGCTCGTTGCGGTTTATTTTTACTATTTTCATTAAAGGTCTAGCTTTATCTGGAGTTATTTTTGGGTTCACGACACCTGCTTCATTGACAGTTGACTTGATTACTGTTTCAACAACACACGTGTCAACTCTGCATTGGCTAATTTCTCTTCTTTATTCTAGACAGATACAAGCAACAACTGCATTGTGGCGTCTTTTCAGGTAATTAAAGTTTTTACTTTTGTATGAAGCAATTGTATGTGGGTAATTGATACGTTTTTAAAATTAATTATTTTCAGGGGTCAAAAATGGAACCCGCTTCGTGAGAGGTTTGATAGCTATGATTACACAGTGGAACAACATATTGTTGGGTCTCTCTTGTTTACTCCACTTTTGCTTCTGCTACCAACAACCTCAGCCTTTTATACGTCATTTACCATTATTAATATGACGATCGGGTTTATATGCATGCTTGTTGAGGTTGTTATTTCTGTTATCCATGCAACACCCTACACCAAAATTTTGCTTTGGTTGATGAAGCCAAGCAGAATTCCTTGTGGGATTTGGTTTGAGATATTTTCGGGTGAGAATAATGACATGGATTCAAGGGCTAGTGGATCAGATATTCTTGTGTCATGTCTTCATAGTTATAGTTATAGTATAGGTAATATCTGAACTATGTCATCTTTGATTCGTTTTCATTTTTAAATTTCGCATATTCATTTATGGATTTCATTACTCAGGAGACCTGGTGGGACCAGACTTTAGATACCTACATTCTGCTGTATCAAGATCATCAGTTAGCTCATTAGTTTACCGAGTTTTCAGTGGAAGAAGGTGAGTTTGTTCTCTCTCACTCTTGCTTACAGTTTTACTAAAGATGTCAAACTAGGTGCAACGGTCAACAGGTCAAAACAGATAACTTTTTGGTACAGATCTTTTGTCCAAATATATTATTTATAAAATTTTACTTAGGTTCAGGATCATTCAGAACTTTCAAATAGTATAAGAACTTTAAGAATTTTAAACAACTAATCATTTTATTGATTTTATATATTTAATATTATTTGAGGGTGGTTTTGTCATTTATTTTATGTAATTTTATGATTGCACATTTGTAAATTGGTTATTACACATGTAAACTTGTTATGTATAATAAATGACAAAATTGGCCTCAAATAGTGTTAAATTAATAAAATGATTGGTTGTTAGGATTTCTTGGGGCCTGTTTGGTCTACCGAATTGAATGGAATTGGAATTGAAATTTAAATGAATTCCATAAAAATGTGTTTGGTTGGTTATGGTGGGAATTAGAATTGGAAAATTTTCCTTCATTTACGGGAATTCACATTCCTTCACAATATGGAATTCTAAACTTTCTATTGGAAAGTTTATATATTACTAAAAGCCCCCTCCATTTTTTTTAATTTTCCATTACATTCATCGTTACATACCTTTTTTATATATCTAATTCAATCCTAGTGGCTTTCTTCACCTGCTTTGGTTTCTCGGCTTCCCCCTTTTTAAATATATAAACCAAAACAATTTGTTTTAGTTATATTAACACAGTCACACTCACCATTTAAGCAATTTGGTTTCTTGAACTCTTAAGAAGTTAAATTAATGGCCCACCATTAAAACTGAACGATTGAGAACTCATAAAGAAATTTTAGATGACAGTCGTGGCTGTAGAGAATTAGTCGTTTGGATCGTTTCTGGTTAGATAAATAAATGTAGGGTTTTCAGATATAGGCGAAGACGATGAAGCATGGCGGTAGGTTTGTAGACAATGGCCCTGGGTTTTTTTAAGGGTAGTTTTGTCTTTTATATTTTTTTTAACATTCCAATTCCAATAACAAATTTACCAACCAAACACTTGATAAAATTTCAAAGGATTCCATTCCAATTCCAATTACAATTCTAATTCCATTTCCTTTATAAAACAATTCCACGAACCAAACGCACAAAGTTCTTATATTTTTTAGAGTTATGAAGAGATATAAACTCTAATTACTTGGTGTGCTAAATATATTACCATTAATTTGTTGTATGTAAATGATTATCTTACATTATATGTTTATAGTGATTTATGAAGTTTTATGCATTTAAATACACTTTTGTGCCTTTTGACCTGTTTGATGCATTTTCTTATACAAGTATGTTGTAAGTTGTATCAGTAACTACCACCTTTATTCCTTTAAACTAACCGTGTTTTGTTATCTGTACAGTTTGCCTTCTCCACTATACAACCTTCCTTTTGTTCCTGGTGCGGGTCTCCCTCCAAAGTTGCCATGGATCTCCATCCCATTCAAGGAATATTGGATCCTTTGTTATGAAGCTGTTTTAGCTTGTAACCCGCTTCAAACGCCCTCTAAATGTTGATATGGAAATTTTGTTCATCTGGGTACCCGTTATCATCCCGAGTTGTATATACTTAGGATTTTTGGGTAACCATTGAGGATTAGAGCTAGACATCCTTTACTGCTTAGTTTTAACATGAGTGATATTGCTCACTAATGCTTTTCTTGTGTGTAATTTTGATGAAATTTTGGTTGTTAGATTTTGTCTATATTTTATATATATATATTTTTTGGTAAATAATTTGCGTAATAGTATTGATTACTAAATGCTATTTTTATACTAAAACAAGATAATTTTTTTATAAATCAAAACATTTTGGTCATCCGAAGCCTTACATTACAACACTAGTTAAAGACAACTTATGAGTAACCTGCTTCAGTTTACCCACTTTACCTATCATAATTAAGGCTGCGCAATAAACGACAAAAGCCGACTCTGGCTTCTTTTGAGCCCTTTTTCCAGAGCTTGAGCTCAACTCATGAATTTTTTCAAGCTTGACTCGTTTTCATTTGTTAATTAAATTATATACATTTATAATTATTGTTTATATATATTTTAGTTATGGTTTTTATATACAACATTATATATATTATTTTGTTAACTTTATTTAAATTTTATGAAAAAAATTTACATTATATAAATATATAGTTGATACATTAAATCAAAATTAATAAGCATTCTTGCTTAGGCTTCCGAGTCAGCTTGAGCTCGACAAGTGAAGCTCGGGCTCATGTCTGTTTATTAAACAAGTTCATTTTAAGGCTCAATCGTTTAAGCTTGACTCAAATCAGGCTTTTAGTGAGCCACGCCCGAGTAGCTCACGAGCAGCACCTATTTTGGAATATTAATTAGAGTAGCTGCTGCTTAAAATTCATTCCTTAACTTTTAAAAAATGCACATTATATAGCAAAAATGTGTCAGTATAGGATCCCCTTTAAATCTTTACAGTAACAATACACCAATACCTTAAAAATCCTACCTTAAACATCTGCAAGATCATACTCTTTAATGATTCTTTCTAACAATCTATCAGGAACAATACCTTCTTCAATCATTCGTCTATACAATGACGTGGCGTCACCTAATCTCCCAACCTTACAATAACCATGAATCATAATCCCATATATTATAACATCTGGCATCAAATTCCTTTCTAAAGCACCATGAAACACCATTGATGCTTCCTCGATTAACCCGTGTTTGCAAAGACCATCAATCAAGATGCTGCAACTCACAATATTAGGAGAAACATCATCCCTAACCATCTTTTCGTGCAACTCGAGAGCGGTTTCCATTTTCAACATTTTAAAATGACCATCAATTAAACCACTGTAAGTAACCACGTTAGGTTTTGAACCACTTTTTAACATATGTGAAAAAACCGACATTGCATCTTCGAGTTTACCTTCTTTGCAATACGCATCAATCAAGATAGTGTAAGTAATCGCATTAGGTTTCGCCTCTTTGTAAAGTCGAACAGCTTCCTTCAACATTTTGAAAGAACAATAACCACTTATCATCGTGTTATATGTCACAATATCACATTCCAGTCCATACTTCTTAACGTGTTTAAAAAGGTCAACCGCCTTTTCCCATTGACCACTTTTAGAAAACCCGTTTATCAAAACGTTATAAATGTCAATATCAGGTTCAACCTTGTTTCCAATCATTAAATCCAGAATCCATAACCCGATATTAACATTATTTTCTTTACAAAATCCGTGTATAAGTGTGCAATATGTAACACGATCAGGAAACAAACCGCTCTTCAATGCTTGAAAGAACAAAATCAAAGCTTCCGGAAGCCTTCCCGACTCAATAATCGCTTTGATCAGAATCGTGTAAGTGGCTATATCTGGTTTTAGATTATATGTACCCATATTAACATACAATTTCACAGCATCCTTCATTTGCTTCAATTTACACAAACCATCAATCAACGTGTTGTAAGCAATAATACTCGGTTTCAAATCACTATTCATAGACTTATAAAACAGTCGAATCGCATCACGAATCATACCTTGCTTTGTAAGACCATTTATAAGCACACCAAATGCGGTTTCATCTGGAGTATAGCCATAAGCTACCGATTCATTATATAACCGAAAACCATATCTCAAATTCCCACATTTACACATCCCATCTATAAGACTGGTATAAACTAACACAGACGGGTCAAGACCCTCTTTTAAAAGCTGACCGAAAACGCCAGTAGCCTCACGAACCCACCCGTTTTGACACAATCCATTTACAAGAATCCCATACGTAACCACGCTCGGTTTAATCCCTCCTTTAATCATATTTTTATAAACTTCAAAACCATTTTCTAAACTTCCCTTTTTCACATACGCGTCTATCATGGAGCTAAGAACCACCACATCTAAAACGATACCTTTATCTAATGCGATTAAAATAACTTGATTCCCTTCTTCTAACTTGCCTGCTCGAAAAAGACCGTCAACCAAAATACTATACACAACTAAATCAGGAACGATTCCTATTACCAGCATCTGATCATAAAGTTGAAATGCCTCTTCTAGTTTCGATTCTTGACAATACGCTTTAATCAATGTGCTAAACGTTACTACTGTGGGTCGTGGTCCTAATGATATTATCAACGATAAGAATTCATTCGCGGTGTCTAAACGTCTGTCATTGCAAAGACCTTTCATGACCTTATTACAAGTCACTACATCAGGCACAAACCCTCTTTCGATAACAGATTTGTGAAACTCAAATCCCAAACTTGCCTCACCCTTATTAAACAACCCGCCCATCACATACCCGTAAGCATTCGAACACAAATCTTTATCACTACTTATTTCCGTATAGACGTCCGCCATAACTTCAATCTTGTTCGACTCAACCAAACAATTCAGCATTCTCATTAACGCATACGGCGAGACCGAAACACCCGTTATCGACATCTTGAAAAACACCTCAACCGCCTGATTAACATTCCCAACCCGACAATAGTTATCAATCAAGAAGCTGTAAACAGTCGTGGGATTCGACCCGTAACTGTCAACACCCGCGTGGAAGGCATCAAACGAATCAAAACCCGGAAACCGTTCAGACATTTTATCGAACACCTTGCGTGCATGATCAAACATCCGCTTTTTTAACAGCAAATGAATCAGACCACAGAAAGATTCAAGATTGTGATGCGATTGATGCACAGAGCAGCTAAAAAACCTAATTGGTGAACTGGGTTTTGATCGTGGACTGTGAATTATAGGGTCTGCTTGATGGGATTTTGAATTGGTGATATTGGAATGGTTTGTGTGGTGAATTAAGTGTGTTTTTGATGTGGAGTATAAATGTGTAAGGGGGTTTAAGGATGAGATGAATTTGAGAAGATTTAACCTTGCTGGTGAAGAGAGTGAAGACCTGCAAAAGTGCATTATATGGTTGAAACCTGTGAAGAAGAAGAAGAAGAAGAAGAAGAAGAAGAAGAAGATGGTTCCATACAGTGAGAATGAAACGAAACCCAGGGGTTTAGGGTCATGAACCAGGGTTTTGTTAACTATTGCTCCTCCGCACAAATGTTGTTACAGGGGCAATGTTTTCGTAACCGGATCGGACGGTAAACTGGACGAGCTATTGGTTCATCGGTTGGACCAGCTAAAGAACTTTTGTCTTAAAAATGACGGTTAAGGTCGAGAAAAATGTTAAAATTCAAAAAGTTAGGCCCTGTTTGTTTTTGCCTCTTTTCTCTGAATAGAGGAAAACGTCTGATTCGGTCAGACGTAATCAGACGTGGGGCTGTTTGTTTTTTTTCTGGCATTAAGAGGTTCAGCGTCTTAATAGCATCTGAACCAGTAAGAGCTTTTAGTGGGTCTGAAAACCTCTTAACCCAAAAAAAACATACGTTTGTCTCCGGCCTCCATTAACTTCTAACCAGGAGACTAGGCTCCATCTCCGACGACTAGAGGTTCGTCTCTAGCCTCCACCTCTTAATGATTCAGATTTCAGACATTTGAACCACCTCTTAACATTCAGATGTGGTATTCAGATTCAGACTTAAATCTCTAAAAAAACAAACGGGGCCTTAATCTTTTTTATAGTAAACCGGTCCGGTTTTCCAATCAGACTGGTAAATCGTTTCAATCCGACCGGTTTTCTGAGAACCGAGCAAACTACATAAAACCGGACTGGTCAGGTACCCAATCCCGACTGGACCGGCCGAACCGGCCTGGTGTCACAAACACACTTTTGGGGTTTCTTGAATAACAAATCACAAGGAACAAGTTTTTAGAGTAATGCATTTTATATAGTGTGAAGGGGGGTAATAAGGGTGATGTTTTTACCTATGAACTATGGGTCGTATTCGGTTTGAAGTTTGAACGATTTAACTCGTCAACCCAGCAACCAAACAAGTTTGATATCGCGCGTGTTTTGTTATGTTCTTATAAATTAATTTTTTAGAGCTCTATTAACAATCAAATTAGTCCCCAAGGGCACCTCATAGTAAGACTATCTGTTATGATTTAAGTAGTACTGGCTAGTTAAAGCGTCACGTCATTATCACTAGCATTTAACTAACTCATCATTTGACAAGCGTATTGTGATTACTAGATAACTAAAATAAAATAACAAAAGAATATGATTGGTTGAAATGGAGTGGACTCCACCCTTTTGAGCCCACATTAACAAGTGCCCACCTCCTACGTGGCCACACACACACAAGAAAAAAAACATCACACATAAGGTGACCGAGAGAGATGGCGGTGGTAGAGGAAGAACGAGGATGGGGTGTGGGTGGGGTTGGCGCCCACTTAAAGTTTATTATTATTATTATTGTTGTTGTTGTTATTAGGGGTAATTTGGTTATTTTACACTGATTTAACTGAAAATTTTAACGACATTAGTAGGTATGGACAATCATTGTTATAAAATTCATATCTTTGGACCACCTTAGTAACAGTAATAAGTTTACCGCTTTTAAGTTCTGATGTATAATTATTAAACGTTAAGGACCAACAATATAATATCAGTAAATAACATGGACCCAACCATGCTATTAACTAATGATAATAATTCATTATGTTAAACTCAAAAACCAAAGATTATTTTGAACAAAATATTACTTTCAAAAGTTATGATATAAGATTCTTTTAAAATTCATTTAAAGTTTCAAGAGAGTAAAATGAAACAATACTATGGAAACAGTCAATATCATCATTTGACTTAAGAATACAACAGTTTTGACAAAGTTCATTCCCAAAACTAACAACTTCTTATCACTAAAAAACAAACAAACAAAGAAAATCAAAACTGTAAAAACTGTCTTCACACAATAACTAGTAAAGCTCATCATTAGTTATCTCAGAATTCAAGAACTTCTCAGGATCTTTGCTGATGGCATCCCCAATGCGGTACAGGCTCAAGCGGGATAATAGAATCTCCATCTATAACCCCATAAATTATCCCATTATCAATATCTTTTTGAACTTGTTCATACGTCCGCCCAGTGGACTCAGCTATAATTCTTGTCACATTCTCCTTGTTTTGCATCATTTCTCGCCATCGAAGAGCTGTTCGACAAAAA
This sequence comes from Bidens hawaiensis, assembly GCF_021521415.1. NCBI lineage: Eukaryota > Viridiplantae > Streptophyta > Magnoliopsida > Asterales > Asteraceae > Bidens > Bidens hawaiensis. The sequence goes on along the minus strand of NW_027495402.1, from coordinate 195,115 downwards.
AGTTAAAAATAAAAACTTGAATTAAAAGAAGCTTGTTTTGTTTACAATATGCAACTTAAAAACAACTTTAGTTCATTGCAATATGGACCGAATACTTGTTAACTGCTTCAGTCACATGATTATGCAAATGAATATCAAATTGCTACAGCACTCATCCCTAATGCTTATCAACAACAACAGATTATCTGACCCTTAATTAACCTAAATTCAAAGTCTCCAATTCAAGATTTCAGCGAAAATAAACACCAAGGCACATGATATAGAAGCATTCTGATGCCGAATCCAAGGCTTTACTCAAATGGCTCAAGAAACTCATAGTTTATTCATAGACTTCATCTAACCGAATGGTTAGGGACGAACCAAAAGGTTCAAGAACAAACGTTCTTTACAATATTCTTAATATCAAAAACTAATTAAGCAAGAAACCCTAACAACCATATTTATAAATAAAATAAATAATTGGGCCGGGCCGGGCCGACTTAATAGACCAGATGCTCCTGCATCACATTCAATCAGTTTGTAACCAAATTTGCACATGAAATCAAAAATTTATTCGATTCGAAGTTAGAAATGAATGATGTTAAGGCCGTACCTGAGAGAGCCATCGATATAACTGATAAAAAGCCAGATATGTTTCGTAGGGTCTTGAGCATCCAACAAAAGCAGCTGACTAATTAACTGCAACTAAATAAAGAAATTTCTAATTTAGAGATCATCAGTTCCGTCAGATCATCAAAAGAGCCCGAACCACACATCCAACTAATCAAAATGTATCATTATCATGATATTGCGTCATTTGTAGCACTACCAAAAACTAAACAGAAACCAGAAATTTTGAACGTCGGTTTTCTATAACATTGGGTCTTCAAATGATCTAATATTAATCATAAAAGTGTCGGCCTCCGAACACAAACCAGCAAACCTTGCTTGCAACATATCCCGATGTGACGTAGGCAACCTTGTCAGTACTCTTTCAATCCTCCGCAACATTAAAATTGCACGACCAACATCTTTATACCCTTTCCCCAACCGCCTATTCAGATCTTCCAAATAGCTCTCGATACATGCCATCCTTTCCTCAAATTGCCATTTCAGTTCCATGTCTGGTTGTGCCATATCAGTCGTGTTTGTTTTGCAGTTTTCTTTCAACTGTTCTAATACCACTTGAAATTCTCTCATAAGCTTTTTCGCTAGTACAACATTTATCAGAGCTCTCATCTCCTGCATTAATCATTTAGTTAACATAAAACATTTATCAGTGGACTCAACATTTATCATCATAAACTCCAATAAGCATAAAGTATGCATGTATACCTCATGTGAAACCATTGTGAAGATGGCACTTGGAGAACTATGTAGCAAATAGTTTTTTACTTCAGTAAACATAGTAACATTTGGTTGTGTTTGCTCCTCATCGGAAAGATCAGCTGGATAAATCTTTAAACTCTTTAGGTTGGCAAATGGAGACGGTTGATGTGAGGTTAGTTCCACAGATGAAGAAAGAAACTGAAAAATATACCAAAAAACAAAGCAATCTCGTAATCATAAGTAAAGATTTTGAAAACATCTTCCTGATTATGTTATTCTTAATAGTCATGTAAGTAGAGCGGTCAAATAAAAGCGGTAACCGGTAAGACTAATGCAAGCACTCTCAATATACCTCTTTTGTCACATGCCCATTGATTATATTGAAAATCTTCGTTAGATACTTAGATGCGAATGATAAGATTAAAAATTAATATCAGCGTACCTCAATAATTTCCAAGTTAAGTGTAAGGAATTTGACACTATAGACCCGTTGAAGGAGAGGCATAATTTTATGATCGTTTTCCTTATCACCAGAGAGATAGGGAATACATATATCCGCCTTCTCCAAATGAGGAAGGTCTGCATAAAGCTCCAAAGGATAGAAAGAGTCTTTATACCGCAAGGAAGAAAGGTTCGGTGCAGAGAAAAGATTTACCCCTCGCCAATTATTTATAGTGAGGTTCTTGAGTTGAGGTGTAACAACGTTGACACCGTTATAACCATCTTCAAGTGTTAGATTAAATAGTCCAGAATGACATATATTCAAGCCCGCCAGTCGACAACTATTTAAAGTGAGATTCTTCAAGTTTGTACAGTTGGAGAAAAGATCAACAGACTTGTCAGTATCATCATCATCATCATCATCATCATCATCATCATCATCATCATAAAATATGACACGATGAAGATTCGCTGTTGTTAAATTTGGCAGCTCCCATGCAGGTGGGTAAATGATAATTTGTCCGTAAGTACACCCGGTCAAAGTAAGATGTTTTAGAGACTGAGAACTAAAGAGAGAAAGAAGGGATTCACACGTTCCATTCATGCACGCAATATTCAGTCGTTGGACATTGCGCGAGAATGCATACTTCAAAATTCTTTTGGCAATCACTTGGCTAGCCTTTCCACGGAAAGCAAGATTGACAGATTGCACGTGTGTTTGATTATTTAAGCTAGACAGAACACATGTAACAAAGCTGGATGACAAAACCCGGCTTGAGAAACTGAGACAAGGCATTGAAGTCCAGGTATACCTCCATCTAGACAACAAAACACTCATTCGGATTGCTTGTTTGATGTCAACAAAGGAGAGAATGTTATAGATAAGATCATCAGGCAAGCTGCTAAGTCGGTCGTCTTCTACATTCATTCTCGTCCCACTCTTTTCGTGATACACAGCTGCAATTTTCATCTTACATTGGTGAAACGAATGTTGAAAGGACTGATATATCTAAACAATACAACTAAGGGCAATAGCATAAAAAACCAATATATTTTCTGTGTTTTCCCATAAAAGTTCCTTCACATTTTTTGCGCATTAAAGTCCATGTGCATGATAATACTGAACATAATATAACAGTGATCATCTTAAAATTACAAATGAGGGGATGCAAGTAATTTTTACAATATCGAGTTTCCTAGTTTGATTTAAAAGTTTGGTACAAAAACAGTGTAACAAGATTCCGATATCGATCTTATAAATCTACATATATCGATCTCACATAAAAGTTGTTTAGACTATAAGATCTCGATGTGATTCACGAATCAGAACTACATTTTTTATTTGACTTACTGAATTAAAATTATTTGTACAATAACATTAGTAAAAAGAAAAAAAAAAATCAACTGAACAAGCTAGTAGATAACTAAATCTCTTTCAAGTTGTTTAAATTCACTTGGAATTTAACATGCAGAGGGAGAGAATTTATGTTGGTTTTCTTCTATGGTATCTGCCTTATAACTAACTAGCTAACTAACTATACTTTATATTACCAAAACTAGAAGGTAAAGAATTTGGTAACATATATAAAGTAAGTTGAGGTTTTAAGGTGAAAATAAAACGTATAATTAAAATCAAAATCAAACCAAATATAAATATAGTTTAGGAGAGACGGAGCTTACGCCGTGCTGGAGAGAGGAGCCGACGGTGGTCCGATGGAGATGCTTTAATTAAAATTTAAAAGTCTAAAATATATGTAATGTAACTTTACCAAATTCCTTACTCTTTATTCTTTCAATAAAATTTAGATATAAAGTCTTCATTTAAACTTTGGATAAGATTTTCTTTTTTTTTCCTCAATAACTAAAAGTTCTAAGTCACGTGGTAGGGTATAATTTATGCATGGACTACAATCTATAATTTACTTTTTGCGTTACGTTAACTCTAACATATAACTTATCATGGACTGAATTTTTAGTTAGTTCATAAGAGGGTCAGTATCAGTATATCATACGACATGAACAAAATTTTAACATGTGTATACGCCTTTTAAGATTTTCTTTTTTATAGCCGGCCCCTTTACTTATAGTGTAGGTCCGCCAATGATTGACACTCATCTTTAGTTTGTAATTAAAAATTTATACATTGTTTATGTATTCTTTTGGCATTTTGGCAACCTTACGTTAAGTTGAGTCATTAAGAAGTATGGCCAATTAAGATGCAGTCTTCGAATCGGTCGGCATGTTTTAAAAACTAACATATTAAGAAGTTTCATAAATCATTAAAATGTGTTTTTTAAGTGAACCAAACACACTTTATTTCTAACTGATTCAGAGGTTGTCTCTTAATAGAATCATTAGTTAACTAGATGTTGACCCGGCGCGTTGCGCCGGGCTTGGTTGATTGCAAAATATTACATCCATAAGATATAAAACATCATTACAATACTTTTTGGGTATACATATTAATAGTCTAAAGTTGTGGCTGACTATTATTTTCAAGAGCTGGCATTTGCATCAGTTATGTTTTGGGATCTTTCTTCTGATGTTGTTTCCAAAAAGTCATCATTTGCCAAAACATGATTTGCATTGATGTGATTTCCAGCTTTTTATTTATTGCCATTGCAGGGACATCTGTTTTAGTCTTCAGATGTAGTTTACGGAAACTGTGTTGTTTACTATAATCTGGCATGAAGAATATTGTTAGTATTTTTGAATTATCTTTAATTCGTTTCTTTATTATGAAAGTATTGCATGTAACTTACTTGCAGTTTCCAAAAAAGAGCAGGTTTGTTTTACTTCAACTAATTTTTCGCCTCCTTCATTGGAGGTGAGTGAGTTCCTGTGTTTATCAGAAAGTGGTGATAAGTTAGCATTAGGTAATCGTAATAGGTGTAATAGGTGTAGTATGATACGTTGGCTCATATGTAATTTGATGACGCATGTGTCTAGCTGCCTGTTATCTTCACGGTGTTGTTGGAGTCGGAATTTCATTTCTTTGCCTATGAGTTTCTGAAACGTTGCTGGGCATTTTTTAGCTGTTGGATAGCTTTCCTTCTTGATCATTTGGTCACAACTCTCGCCTATCAAGGCAGCCATGGGCTCGTCAAAGAAAGTGGCGGTTATTCTGCCTGTTGCATCTTCAAGTACCTGTCATAATTTTAGATTACATAAATATGAAAGATACTAACTTTAATGGTATCAACTCTTGTCTGATTTTGTTGTCAGTTTATAATGTAAGTAAAAGATATATGTTTAGGGTATTAACTAATGCCGTTACCATAAAAACTTTGTGTTTCGTTTATTTGTTAACGATATATACATTTCTTTAGATTTCGTCTTTGTGTGTTAATAAGACCCGTTTACCATGGATAGTTATTTTATGTTGACCGACACCAGTAAAAAAATATTATCTATAATTGTGTGCAACGTTTGAGTGATCGCACATGTGTTACAGATGATAAAACGATAGCTTAAACAAAGAAGCAAGGGAATTTGAAGTTGCATCTAGCAAGCATAGGTGTAAGTAATATGACCGAAAACACATTCCGCCGAATATATACCAACAGTTAGATGGTATGCTTTAGATCAATTATTAGTTTTTTATGTATCATTACCTGAAGATGTATCCGGTAACAATTTCATGAGTTTCGCAGCTGTAAAAGTCTTTTGATTCTGCTACCTCCTTTCCTTTGGCTGATGTAGTTGCCTTTGTTTTGAAGGCTCTGTTTTTGCATAAGTTACACGATTTGTAGTACCAAGTTTTGTTGTTGCCTGCAAGGATGTCTTTAATGATGGCAACACATTCGACCTGCTGTCTCTACATTAGAATATAAATATTTGTTAGTATTGTTTTATGTGTTTCTTTATGGTCGGTTGATGTAAGGGAATATGAGTTACAGTTGTTTGATTGTTAAAGAGATTGATTGTTTCAGCAATTGTCATTGCGGGGTATACGGTGGCTGATGGTATTGATGGCGCGGGGTAGTTAAGCTGCTTGTATCTACAATTTATGTTTTTGTATGGTGTTGCTTGTTAGCAAGTAAAAGATTTATTTATTTATGCTACAAAAGTGGTGGTTAAAATGGTTTTACCTATGTGTCAGGTGTGGCAGAGGATTCACAAAGACTGAGGTGGCGCTTGTTGAGCTGAGTTGCATTTCGTTGTTATCTGCTAGTACATAGTTAGTTATTTTGGTTGTAGAGAATTGAATTGAAGTTAGGGTTGTTGTGTGTACCATTACGAACGAAGTTGGTAACTTTCGTTGATGTTACAGCAACAATAACTGGTGCATCAATGTTTTCGACTTATGACTGATCAAATTTCTTTCGTATTTCTGGCCATAGGGTGACTCTTACTAAATTTTCGATGTTTATATATGAAAAAAATATTTTGGGGTTGCTATAAGTAACGATAAGAATCGAGTTAAACATGGTGTGTATAATGTAAGTTTGTACCTGTCGTCTTTTAGAGTCAGATATGCTCTTTTGTTTTCTTCTGGTCGTCAGACAGATTTATAGCCACCAGACATCCAATATAATCTGTAATAAGCAGTTGTAAACAAAGGATGTTAGGTTGCATATATTATTTCGGTTTTCTTTTAGTAAATTTTTGTTTTGTAAGTAATATGGTTGTTCATGCTATTTAATATACCCATCGGGTTTTGGCTGATTGTTTGACCCGTTTAATTAAATTGGGTTGTGTTCAGATATCTTAGGGTAATAGATGTGCAAAACCTGTTAGGAGATCTTTTGAGCCAATTCGAGTGTCCAGTTGATCGTATGGAAGGAAATTGAAATGATATGCTGGAATGTTGTCTTTGTCTATGGGACGGCTTGGGTGTATTTTGTCAAGATTATGGACGCTTCGTGTTCAATAGTGCGCATCATGTATCGTTTGTTGGTGCATCTGTACTTTCTGATTGAGTAGCAGTGGTTGATGTCTAGAATGTCAATCATATGCTGCGCGTTTTTTGATGAAGCTACGGCTTCGATTGCATCCCCCTGAAAGTGTTTCATAATATTGGTTGTAAAGGTTAGTTCAGTAGGTAAAGTGTGTAAAAAACCAAAGAAATTGAACCAAAACCAAAAAAACCGAAACGAAGAAAACAAAACAACTAAGAAATAGTTTTTTTTTTTGGTTTTATATTTTCTAAAGAACCAAAAAAACGGTAACTGAAATCGAATCGAAATGAAAAATTATGGTAGTTATTAGTTTATATGAGTAGCAAAACTGAGTAAACCGTAACAAATTTTTTTTTTGAAGTAGAAAGGTTTGCTTACATTGATGTCAATCAATAAGTAGCATGTCTCGGGTCGTTTAAAGGGTTGCCATTTCTTAACAACCCGAACTTCCAGCGGTTGACCATTAGTTCCATCTTTGATCGCCGCGATTTTTTGTGTAGTTATATTTACCTTGTCAAGTAAAATAAGTAAATACTTCCCATAATGCTTAAAAAATAATTAACCACAAACCTTTCTTTATTGACTACCTAATTATTATTAATATGTATAAAACAATAACTAACTACAAACCTTTATTTATTGGCTATCTAATATAATGCATTTAAACCGTGTGACATTAAGCTAACTGATGTCTAATTCTTGAAGGAAATCAGAGTAGACTATATTTTTTGTTTGGTTGTTATCATTATTAGTGTCAGATTCGATGAGTATTTTAAGAGAATCTGGTGATGTAGCTCTCGAGAGCGCCACGTACAATTGACCATGACTAAATACCGGATGTGGTAAATACACGCCTATTTTGTTTAGTGATTGCCCTTGACTCTTATTGATAGTCATCGCATAACACACTTTGACAGGGAACTGTATTCTTTTAAAAATGAACGGTTGTTCCTTATTGTCGTGGCACAGGCAAATTCTAGGTATATAGACTTTGTTACCTACAGCTGTTCCCGTGATAACTCTGGCCTGTATTAGTCTTGGCAACAGCTGCGTTACTAAAAGTCTTGTTCCATTACATAATCCTGACGTTTGATTTATATTTCTTAGCAACATGATTGGCACATTAATTTTAAGTTGTAAATTATGTGCGGGGAAGCCAGAATACTTAATGGTGTTTAGATATTCGACAGGATAGATTGTCTCAATATCAGTGTTGTCATTCGCATGCGGTACTGCAACATCTGTGCTACTATAAGTGGTGGCCTCACCTGGGAGCATGTTGAGAATTATCTGATTAATATGGTCAGCCATGTCTTTTGGACGTACGATTGCCTTTTGTGCAAGTTCTGATGGTATGATGGTGTTGGATGGATTAGAGAATTTTCATCATATATGAAATGTATAAGTTTAGAAATAGACTAGCATTATTTGGAATGATGAACTTGCTTGGAATTTCGATAACTCGTGAGTTTTCATTTTCTTGCGCATCAGGGACACCAGATGAGCCATTGCCTACGCCTATGCATAGAAGCCAATTTGAGAAATTCTGAATTTCTGCTGCAATGTCTGATGTCGTATTAGACCTAAGCACACGCATATTTTGTGAAAGCTTGAAAATTCTAAATCTTGGCCACAAGTACGACCGAGGTAATGACGAAGAGATTATTTGAGATTTTGTAGCTTTTTTTTAACAGGTAAGGTCTGTCTAAAGTCGCCACCTAACAGAATTGACTTCCCGCCAAATGAATGTTGACCGTTGTTAAGAATATCTTTTAGCGTTCTGTCTAAAGCCTCAAAACATTTACGATCACTCATCGGTGCTTCATCCCATATAATTAACTCTGTTTCGATTAAAAGCTCTGATAAATAGGAGTTTTTACTGATATTACAGTTTGATTCATCAGTTAGGTCAATAGGGATTTTGAAACGTGAGTGTGCAGTCCTGCCATTCGGGAGAAGTAACGATGCGATGCCGGAGGCTGCTACGGTCAACACTATCTTTCCTTGAGAACGTATATAGCTGGTAATTGTTGTCCATAGGAATGTCTTGCCTGTACCCCATGACCATACACGAAAACTAAAACTTGAGTGTTGGATTTTGAAGCTGAAACCACGTAGTCGTATACAACACGTTGTTGTGGGTTTAATTGCTGTAAATACTCATGGTGTTGCTGGAGTAGATGTTCACGGTTATAGTTTTTCTCTTCCATCAGTAGCCTATTTTTCAAGCAACGAATCAATTCTGTGTTAGGCATCGGAAGTCCGAACTTTTTTAGAGATGAATCTGTTGAATGTAAGTTCAATAGAAATTCATTCTCGTAAAGTAAATACTGGCATAATGTCTCATCCGGGACATTGTCTCCTACATTCCCGCCAAATATTTCCGTGTTCCTAGTAATATCATCAGACATTGATCTCCAGTGATTTTCCCACAACTTTAATGGGTTTGCGACTTCACAATGTAACAATATGTGTGCAAACAAAGCTCGCAGTTCTGTAGGTATAGCCCAAGCTTTCGCTTCATCCAACGCAAGCGACCACTCATTGTCGTCAACCAGCAACCCTAACTTCTCGCATGCCAAATGATAGGTATCGTATATAATTCCATCGATGGTACGAACATCAGCAAACGATTGACATCCAGTCTGATGATTCAGTAACATACGTAGGAAAAATCTTTCACCACACGAAGGATGAACGTACGCAAGCCTACCAATCATGTTTATTGATTTGTAAGAGCGTCTTATCCAACATTTGCCATTGGCTTCCCATTTGTACTCTGACAGGAAGTCGATGTAATTAAGATGACGACCACTAGGGTCACGTGCATTAGTCGTAAACCACCCGGTAAGTGTAGTGAGACCAACAGCTGAGTTGTTCACTATATGCAACAGCTTTTGATTGTCTCTAAGACTTACATGTTGCATGTTTTCAAGATGCACGGCAATACTTGAACGACTGGATACCGATGGTGTATAGGGAAATTGAAGATTTGCCAAGCTGCTTCATGAGGGCATATGAATCTACCGTCAACAAAATTTCAATTTCATTACAACTTACTGAAGAAGAGTTCTGATCCGCATCAATAGCATGTGTGCTCCGAGTTACTTTAAAATGAAAACGATCTGAACCCTTAGACACATACTTGAATAAGTACTTAATCATCATATTCCACCTGCAATATTCAACATTTATGTGGGCATTGAAACGTAGTGACAAAGTCTTATTATAAGGAACCACATAAGCATTGTCGACCTCTATGTTGTTCTTTTTAACAGAAAACCCGTCAGCCAATGTAACCATTTTTGTCGAATGTTGTAGATGTCTAATAAGGTTTTGGAAATCCTTTTGAACATACGCCACCCTCCATACATGGTGCATTAGGTTTCGCAAGCCCACATGGCCATGAATCATGCATTCACTAACAAATCTGTGCAACTCAGGGTCAATATTAGGATTAGGAATCTCAGCAGATATGTGACAATCAACATCAGCAGGCGTGATTATTTTGTCAACTGGTGACACCCAAAACAACATGTGACAATGAGGGAGACCTCTTTTCTGAAATTCGATCGTATACATATCTGAACAATTGTTAAAAATTATGTTAGATTTTATATTAACACTCTTATATGAGATGCTAATATGTTAGGATAAATAACATGATAAATAACATAAACATATCTCACCAGCAATGATGGTCCCAAATAGCTTCTCGGTCTTAATGAAATTACGGAACGCCTCCACCTTCAAGTTGAATATCCTGCTAATTATATCAGGCCTGTCTTGAGCCTTAAGAGATGGGAACTGAGTCATGTATCGAACAATTTCTTGCCACTTTACATTACAAGTTAATGTTATGAAGAACTGTGGATTGCCGTATACACGACAGATTGCCAAAGCATCGTGATAATGTTTATACATATATCTTGGGCCTCCGGTAAATGACGACGGAAGAATAATACGCTTTCCAACACTATGACCTTCGGTGTCTCCTATAGAAATGGCATCATTCACCCATTGAAGGAATTCTATCCTAAAGAGATTTTGATTTAACCAGACGTAATCGAGACGATTCTGCTCAATACAGATATAAGCGTCTACAAAATACTGCTGGAAAGACGAGCACTTCTTAAGGTCAAAGAGTAATGATCACGCCTATCATGCATCATAAAGCTATAGTACATGTTGAGGGTCAGGCGAGTGTTTTTACGATTACTATTAGAAGCAAGACACATATCAGGAGACCAACCATGTTCACCATAAATATGTAACAATGGATATTGAAGCGCCATGTAAAGACTATGAAGCTTATTTATGCGCTGAGGTCGGCCCTCTTTATGGTGAACAACGATATCAAAATCTTCTGCACCAGACACACCTTCATGAACAATTGCACCAATAGTGTTTGGAGCCGGCGCATCGTGTGAGACTTGTCTAGCAGACTTATACAGACACACATTAAAGGAAACAATATTGTTAGAAGAGCAAATATCGCGAGCCGTACGAAAAAGCTTTACCAACTCATTGTTGATGTCCAAGAGATCTTTAATTATACGTACAATACTTTCAGACAACTTAACCTCCTGAGAATCACTAAATTGTTGCATTCTGTTGCGAATCTCGTTTTCGGTGTCGTAAATGTACATCTGCAAAAACCTTGGAGGTTCACCATCACTAGGACATAAACTCCCAATCCAGTGGGAAATTTGACCCTCAACTTTAAAAACGTAAGGACCTGATAGCTTCGCACCAAAAGAAGTCATGGCGAACATAGAGTTGTAACAGATGCCTTCAAGATAATCTTGACGCTCTAGAAGCTGATTAAGTTGATCAGGTGGATCAAGAGGAAGACACAAGCGCACAGAACCATTCTTACAACACTGGGTATATCGTGGTCTCCTAGTTGCTGGAAATGAAGCTAATCGTTCTGCGTTCCAAAAAAAGGCGCCACAAAACTCGCACACCAAAGTGCAGTCACCAAGATCATTGACAGACGTGGTAACCGAAGACGTTCCAACCACAGAGACAGAAGGATTACTACGATTCAAGAGTGTGTTCCGCGAACGTGTAAACATAGACTCAGAAAACTTATACGCAGACAAACCTAAAACAACATTTTTACGACTAACAATAATCTGGTTGTCGCCATCACAGGGCACAACGTTAACCGACAATACATCAGATCCTAACGTGGATCGTGGCCTTTTCCGGGAGGCCTGACATTCACCGTCGTCTTTCGATGGCCTAGACATTATTGAGTTAATTAAACGTTACAACTTTAGATAACAACTTAGGAATACCTATACAGCTATGATATCTAATAAACTAAAGGGCCCAACACTCTAAAAATCCAACGAAATACACAAACAAAGACCATATAGAAATAAATATGACACGAACAATAAATTGAAATAAACGTACCTTAGATTAAGCTGAACAAAACGATGCAAGATATCCACGAAGATACAAACTGAAAAAAAAACATTATTAATATCAACTTCCAGTTAAATGTTAAAAAGTTTTTGTTGTTGGTAGTGACAGTCAAACTGACTTTGACAAATTACCAGCAGCAGGTCTGATTCACGTAAGGATATGTTTACGGGTAATAAGTCGGGTCAAATTTTCAAGGTGTACCTACGTTTAACATGAACTGGCCTGGACCAGGTCAGTTTTTTTGTTTTACTGACTTGACACTGATAAATAGACACTCAATTATAAAAAAAAAACTAAACTTAAACTGATTCGATTTACGTTTAAAAACTGAACCGAAAAAGGATTCATAATCACATCGATTTTAACTCTTAAAATAAACTCGCGTAAGGTTTTTATTAGAGTACAGGTCAAAGGTTTTGTTGTTGGCAGTGACAGCCAAACTGACTTTGACAAATTACCAGCAGCAAAACTGACTTTGACAAATTACCAGCAGCAAGTCTGATTCACGTAAGGATATGTTTACTGGTAATAAGTCGGTTCAAATTTTCAAGGTGTACCTACTTTTAACATGAACTGGCCCGGACCCCACTGATAAATAGACACTCAATTATAAAAAAAAACTAAACTTAAACTGATTCGATTTACAAAAACTGAATCGAAAAAGGGATTCATAATCACATCAATTTTAACTCTTAAAATAAACTCGCGTAACACAAGTATAAAGTTAACACTGAACAGTAAACCGAATTTGATTTCAAACGAATCAACCAAAAAAATGGTAGGAAAAAAACACAATCAAAAACCCTCAATCATGCCAACCATACCAACTCAAGAACCATAAACTCTACAATTGGCAAAAAAAATTACAATTAATCATCCTAAAAAACCATACAACTAAATGTAACTATCAAAACACCAAAGCCACAACAAAAACCACCCAAATAGTTTTAGAAACACAAACCCTAAAAACCTAAAACTCAATTCCAAGAACCAGCAGCAGACCCAAAAAAACTTAAATTCAGTCCCTGAATAAAACCAATAACAGCATACTAACAACAAATGCAAAGAAAACGAAATAATATTAATGTCGATTCTAACCTGAAGCACCCACAGAAACATGCAACACAGTTGAATGAAAAAAGTGAATGAGAAACTTATGTTAAGTAAAAATAGCAGCACCTGGCATCCAGGTGTCATGTTAAGAAAACCCCACAGGTAAAAAACCCACTCACATACCCGGGGCCCACCAAAATATTAACCAAAAAAAAAACAATGTTTGAGAAAAGCAAGATCGAACCTGAGTTGTCAACCGCTACACAAAGCACAGCCTAAGGCAACACCACCAGGCCAAATGAAATGTTATTGCTAAAACACGAAATAATAATCATATATACAAAAGTCAAGCAAATTAACTATTTGTGGCACCAAACTCTTGTTTTATACTAATTAGTAATAGGCTACCGTGAAATACGAAAGGAAAGCTAGTGTAATGCTAATTAAAAATCATATAATTATAAAAGATTTACTTAGTACATTGACAATTATATAAATGATAGTTTACATTACGTTGTTTTTAGTTTACATGTCATTCCTATAAAGAAAAGTATAAAGTATAAATGACGTCAAATCTTTATATTCAGCTTAGGGACCAAATATATTTACAAACAAAAAGGTTATTTTGAAAATAATTGTACGAGGAGATTTTTTAAAAACTGTTAAAAATGAAGCGGGCAATAATATGGACGATGTACACCACCTGCAAGAGGGTGTCCGCTACACGTTCACCTTTCCTCTTCACACCAATCATTTCACCTTTTAAACAAGCGTTTAGATTTTGACAATGCCATGTAACCAGACAAACGTGTATTTAACCCCACGTCAGTTCATTGTAAACCGGGTGTGTTGAGTATGTAAAACATACATATATGCCCGTATAAGCGTTACATCAGTCACATTCGTAAGGGGTTCAGCTAATGAGCATAGATTCTCCCCAATATTATGAAAACAGTCCCACTGCAATCATTTGACTTAAGAATACAACAGTTTTTGACAAACTTACTAACAATTCTTATCACTAAAGAACAAACAACAAGCAAGTAAATTCAAAACTGTAAAAATTGCCTTCAAACAGTCACTAGTAAATCTCATCATCAGGTATATCAGGATTCAAGAACTTCTCAGGGTCTTTGCTGATTGCGTCATAGCTAAGAGTCGGTTTCACGCGATCTGGTACAGGCTCAAGCGGGATTATGGAATCTTCATCTATAACCCCATCAATTATCCCATATTCCACTGCTTCAATAGGAGACATATACCGATCTCTATCAATATCTTTTTGAACTTGTTCATACATACGCCCAGTAGACTCACCTATAATTCTTGTCACGTTTTCCTTGTTATGCATCATTTCTCTAGCCTGAATTTCAACATCTAACGCCTGCCCACTTGCACCACCGAGTGGTTGGTGGATCATAATTCTTGTATTTGGCATTGCCAGACGTTTGCCTTTCGTTCCACCACCAAGAATTATGGAGGCGGTTGATGCTGATATGCCAAGTGCTATTGTTGACACGTCAGCTCTTAATAGCTTTAAAATATCATAAATTGCCATCGAAGCGCTGTTTTGACAAAACAAAAACAAAAATATGTAATTTGAATCAAAAGAACCTTGTTTTGTATGTAATATATAAGAACAGATAATATGTTAACTGCTTATAATCATATGATAATAACTAGGAACTGAGCAAGGCCTTATGCATGTTCGTCCATTAAGCTTTTATCGGACAAGAGAACGGTTCACAAACAGCCAACTGAACAAAACTTCTTGGTTGTGTTCGTTCAATAAGAAAACAAACTTGTTCATGAACGGTTCACATACATAAGCGAACAAACACAAATGAACACAACAATATTTTATTTGTTTTGGGTACCCGAGAATGGTCATTGACAGTGGTTCGGTGTCCAGCTAACAAGTTTGTGTTGGTGTTTTTTGTTACATTATTTATATCTTAATTTTACATACAAAACAAATCACGTAATACTCATTCATATTTTTACTTTATAGTTAATAATTTTGCTTAAATCTGTATGCTAATCCTAGAATAGTCATTATAAAAATATAAAGTACTTAAAACCTTTTATGAATAAACATAAACAAACAAACATTATCTGACACAAACATGAACTCTGTTCATGTTCTTTCATTTAGTTAATTGAACGAAATTCCTTGCTCACGTTTGTTCATTTATTTAACAAACAAACTTCCCTCGAGAAAGAAACAAATCTATTTGTTCTGGTGCAATTCGGTCAATTCCAGTCAGTCTTCCTATTTTTTCCCGTTCCTATTCTCCTATATCAAAAACAGGGGACTCTTAATAAAGATAAAGGATTACTTCGTTCTTGATAGTTATTTACTTAATCGGTGAATAGAAGTATACACTGGATCAGAAACTGGGAAGTACTCCTTGATCATTTCTACCAATTTAAAGCGCCTAAGTCTTTTCATAAACAGAAATATACTTACATAATCTCTATTACGAATCCTTCGTGTACCTTACTGTTCCTAGCTCTGAACAGTTCGTCAAACATTTCAGCTCGTTAAAAGCCCTAATAATAATTCCTTAAACATCCTTAACTAACTATAGTTCAAATCCAAGTAAAAAAACCACAGAAAGCATCAAACTTTAAACCTAATAATAACCCGAAATTAACCCGATTTCAACCCCAACTAAAAGGGCATTCAAAATCCACAAACAAAACCAAAAACCCATTCAATTGGAACAAATATACATTACCTGAGAGACCCCCCAGTCGAATTAATAAACAGCCGGATATCCTTAGTAGAATCTTGAGCATCCAACAGCAGCAACTGACTAATAATCGCATCGGCAACGAAATCATCAATCTGGGTCCCCAAGAACACAATCCGTTCCCTTAATAATAACCCCATGGCGTCCGATTCGGCGCCTCTCATCGCCGTGGCGGGTGTTTGCGGTGAGGAGGCTGAAAGATTGAAACTTGGGGTGAAGTTGGAGCTTAGGGTTTGAGTGGTTGAGTGGATTGAGCATTTGATGGGTTGTTGTTGACGGCGGAGAGAGATGGGTTTGACGGGAAGAGAGTGGCGGAGATTGATGGCGGGTGTAGAGATAGAGAAGGTGAGTGACTCCATTGTGGATAGTGGTGATGATGGGATTGAATTGATGTGTTGATGAGGTATTGTTGTGTTACTGGATTGAAAGTTTGAAACATATAAACTTGTACAATTTTTAATTATCATTTGTTGTTGTTAAATAATGGTTTAGACTTTTAGTTTTAGTTTTGTGATTTTGTTACTTTTATTCAACTTTTTTTATTCTGTAATTTCGGTTCAACTTACTAACACTAAGTTACTAACACTGTTAGTTGTTGTTTGTTAAGCGAGTGAAAATGATAATTAAATAATACTTAAATAAATAAAATTTTATTTCTCTTTATTTCATTTAAAACATCACTCTCTATCTCCCCCTATATTAGCTGACACCGTCATCTTTAACATCGTCGGATAAATCTAGCCGCCCATGTTGTTTTTATAACTGTATGATACAGGGTTCTATATGTACGCTAAACTAAGAAATAACTAATCAGATCTTTGATCGGTCTCACTGGTCAATTCCTAACTAATTATGTAATCATCAGGTTAAGGATTCCTAATGATAAATCTCTAAGTCAGACTCAACGTCACAAAATCGACATAGACTCGAGTAAGACAAATTTAGGGAAGAAAGGGAAACTCACTTTAAACACCATATAACTCGAACTCATAGGTCAACTAAAATGGGATATAAATTGATCGATGATCTCGTAGTTGTTAAAAAACCGACTAGGAAACAAGAGTCAAGACAAATCGACTCTTATTATCTTGTCAGACTAAGAGAAGGCAAACTACTTATATCAATACAACTGATCAATCAAATATTATGTGGCAAGCTGTTACGGTTTATTCGAGACAACCGTCAATCTCCCAAGAACACAAGAGAAGAAGATAAAATAAACCCAAAATAATAATTCTTTCTTATTTTTTTTCTCAAACAAAGATTACAATATATAGGAAAACCAAAGACATAATAATTAGAAAAGATAAACAATAAAGAAACATAATTTGACTATAATAAGGAAACTAAATAATAGATAAACTTAAATTAAAATAATAATAATATACTTATTAATATAATAGGATCGTATCAATTCCCGACCCCTTGAAAACGTCCTTGTCCTCAAGGACGGAATGTCGTTGCCATGGAGATCGCCACTCGAGTCGTACAACGACAAGTGGGGCGGTCTCAACGTAGCACCACCCGTGTCTTGCCGTGCTATATGTGATCTTTGTCTCAGAACGTTTTGACTTCGCAAAAGCATTATATGTTGGAGTTTTTGTCATTGGAAGCATGTAACTATTATTGATAAATGGAACAATATTTGGAGTTGGTGGTGGTGATGTGATACTCCTTTTGATGATATTAAAATTCACAATTTTTTATAGGAATTTATTTATGGTCTTCAATCCACCGGTTTGGATAGGAACAACGGGGTTGGGCAGCGATGTGGTTGTTGGAGTTAATGGAAGCAGTGGAGGCGGAGTTGGTGGTGGCGCCGGTAGCATGAACGGTGGCGATCTGGTTGAAGAGTAAGAAGCTTGAAGGAAGTTGGTGAGTATGTTGTTAGTATGATCCAATTGGGCAGCGAGTTGCATGATAGTAGTTTCAACTTTATATGATTGAACTTGCATAGCTTTTGAATTTGTTGACCATGTCGCAGTCATGGGTGCCGTCACAACAGTTTTGGTAGGGGAAGGTGGTGGCTCGGAATGGACGGTGGTGTCATTTGTGAAATCAAGGTTATTTACGGCATCAAGACGAAATTGATTAAACATAGTAGTAGTAAAAGTATCCCATGTGATGACGTCTGAACTCCGATGCCAACCATTGAACCACCATAATGGTTCATCAGCGAAGGATTCAACGACATAGGGAAACCGCTCGTCGCCATAGATCGCTTAAAAAATAAAATATCGTTCGGCTTGAGAGATTCATGGAGTGGGATTAGATCCAGTGAAACGAGGTAATAGTGGATGCTCCCACAAGAGTTCTTCCAAAGCCATATAGGCTAAGGCTCAATGAAAGCACCAATTGTTACGGTTTATTCGAGACAACCGTCAATCTTCCAAGAACACAAGAGAAGAAGAGAAAATAAACCCAAAATAATAATTATTTCTTATTTTTTTCTCAAACAAAGATTACAATATATAGGAAAATCAAAGACATAATAATTGGAAAAGTTAAACAATAAGGAAACATAATTTGACTATAATAAGGAAACTAAATAATAGATAAAGTTAAATAATAATAATAATAATAATAATATACTTATTAATATAATAGGATCGTATCACAAGCTATGAGCATAAAATAACCTAAAAACACAAAGTAATCGGTTAAACACATAATCCTAAAGATACTATATATACTAAATCAGGCAAATAAGATCACACGGGATTCAATTTAATAATAAAAAAAAGTATAAGGTATGTTTGGCAAAACTAGCTGGAAGCTGCTAGCCGGTAGCTGGAAGCTGGTGGCTAGAAGCTGTAGCTGGTAGCTGTTAGCTGCAGCTTTTTAGAAATATTTAGGTGTTTGGTAGAGTAGCTGGAGCTTTCAATAAAACTAGCTGGGTGCTCGCGCGGTGCACTGTTTTAATCCAAAACCTATTCCGACTTGACCCCTTTCGACTCAAAACTGTACCAACATAAATCGAACTGAATTAGCCCTTTTTCATCGACTCGTTCCGACCTTAATTTGGTCGTACACATGCATGGGGCTAGTCTGACTCGACTTGTTGCCGATCCTAACCAATAATCACATAATATGTTAATTTTTTAAAGTTAAAGAAGTATAACAATATAATACTCAAAGTAAAGAGAATAAAATATTCGTTTTTATGATGAAATTTTTTTAAAAAACTATTAGCGTGTTAAAAAGTTATGGTCTTTTAAAAAGTCAAGGGGATAGTTGGTATTGAATATGGGTTAAATATGTAATTATTATATGAATTAACAAAATGTAATGAAAGTTCAAGTACTAAAATTGTAAAATTTAAAACCTTAAAAGCTTGTAGCTTGTCTAAACGCTACTATCATGAGCGTTTCAATTTGGATCTTTTTCTCCAAGCCTAAAAGCTTCAAGCTACTCTAACCAAACAGAACTTTTTATTAAATAGGAGCTTTTTCCTAAAAGCTTGTAGCTAAAAGCTCCTAAAAGCCGCTAAAAGCTCTTTGCCAAACATACCCATAAGCATATAATATAATGATAAAGAAATGAGCTTTTCAACAAAAATCAGGCATACATTCATTTAACGCCTGAAAACTCGTTAACACGTCAAAAATCAATTAGAACCTACGTAGTTTGAATTTTTTAGCTACTCATGTGATAAAGAACACATAAATAAACAATAATCAATACCATTTATCATGATTATTCAAAACGATATGTGAACACAACTAAAAACGGAAACCGAACTAAAGCAAACTCGTTAAACACGTTTCGGTCTTCGATTCTAGCGCTCAAGAACGATCCATATCCTCCAATATGCTCCAATGCCTTGCCAATATTGTCCCCAATATCTATTATGTCGAAAGAAGGTCCAAAAACGACTCAAACGCAATGATTTTATAACAAAAGTTAGGTCAGTAGCGCTTTTGATTAGACGGGCCCGTCAAAACAGTAAGACGGTCCGCATGAAGGCCAAGTCAATGGTCAAACCGACACAATCATAAAGCTGTACAAGGTTGAGGTTAGACGAACCAGTTAACACATTAGACGGTCCGTATGACTACATTTTGATCAGAAGGTATGTAATAGACTTAGAATTATATATAGAATATATCGTGATTATTTTAGTAATTGATGTGTAGGATCTTCTCTCCTAATAAGAGATTGCATATGTATCGTTATATATTGGATGAATGAGAAAGGGTAAAGGATCATTCACAAAAACATTACTTCATGGTATCATAGTCCTAAAAACCCTAGCCTCCATCAAATTGACGGTTCTTTTCGATCCCACCATGCTTCTGCCATAATCAACCTTCACCCTTTCTCTCATGGAATCCAAACTCCATCCCGCGGTCACCGTCACAAATATCAAATACTTTATCCCCATTACTCTCGATTTGGAATCCGGTAAATACACTTCATGGTCGGAATTGGTCAAGATACACTGCAAAGCTTTTCTGGTGTATGATCACTTAATCTCCTCCACACCGCCACCCTCTTCCTCTTTATCTCCTCAGAAAGATCCCAAAGTTGCTGATCCGCCAACTCCACCGGTTCTAGATTCTTGGGAACGCATCGATGATGTAGTCCTTCAATGGATCTATGGAACCATCTGTTACAGCTTGCTCAATACCATTCTCAAGAAAGACACAACGGCTCATGATGCATGGAAGGCCCTTGAAGATCTGTTCAATGATAACAAGGCCACCCGCGTCGTATACTTAAAAACAAAGTTTGCTAATACTCGCTTGGACAACTTCCCAAACATGCAAGCTTATTGTCAGGAGTTAAAAGTTATAGCCGATTAATTAGCTAATGTGGATGCACCCGTCTCCAATAATGATATGGTAATACAACTAATCACCGGTCTTAATGAACAATATGAGGGCATTGGCTCGATTCTTCAGAACATTGAACATCTTCGTTCCTTCCACTTGGCTCGATCAAAGGTCACCATGGAAGAGCAAAAGAAATCCCATCAAGCCTCATTCACCGCAACTACCCCTGGAACTGCCCTATACGCGACAAGCCAAAAACCAATTCACGAGGGTCAATCGGAATACCGATCTGAGACAACATCCGAAAGGGGGCGTGGCCGTGGTCGTGGACGGAATGGTTGGGGTCGTGGTCGCGGGTCTGGCTATAACACGCCAGCAGGTTATGGTCACAACTCACATAATTCCTATGGTGTGAATAGCTATGGAAACAATCAGAACCCGGCTCACATTTTTTCTCCAAATAATTAGACCCCTCACAACCCCATTTTGACACCATAGCACGCCCAGTTCGGACCACCGTTCTGGCCCAACCCCCCATGTGTGACATCTGCCCGAATCCGACCCGACCCAGGTACCCGTTTCTCTGACCCGATCTCTTTCTTTTATTATTTAATATATATTTATACTTATATTTTATTTTTAATAATAATAATATATATTTCCTTCCCGCCTCTTTCTCTCTCTTTCTTTCCGCCGTCCCCTCCCTCTTCCTTCTCTCTTTCCGCCTTGTTTCCCTCTTTTTCTTCTAACTCTTTGCTTGTCCTTTGGTTCTTCCCGCCTAAGGATGTCTGCAGCTCCACGCGCCAGACTCCTTACATGGAAGCCTGCGTGAAGACATCTTGTTCCTGCGATGCGTGAAGAGAACTCTTCTCGCAGCGCGCTAAGAATGCATGTTCTTCCCGCAATGCGCTAAGAATGTATGTTCTTCCCGCGATGCACTTAGAATTCTAGTTCTTCACGCAGCACGCTAAGGATTTGTGATTCTTCCCGCAGTGCGCTAAGGATTGTTGTGCCAGCCTTCGCGCTCGCGCACTCAGCCTTCCCGCGCTTAACCCTTGTATCTTCTGTTTATTCTAGCCGTTGCTTTTGAGTTGTCTTTTCTTCTGAGCTGTTGACCTAACCTATCTAATGTCTGAATAGTTACTTCCGGCGCAGCATGCGTACCAACCCCATTGGTTGGTAGAAAAAGTGACTGACATTATCTTTTGAGATCTGCTTTTGCCATGCTTGACCAGTAACTTTATCTGAACCGCCCATGCCTTTTTCTCTTTTTCCCTGCTACCATATCTTTTGATATCTTTACTTTTCAGAACTTTTTACTGTTGATATCTTTTCTTTTACTTTTGGAGATCTTTTCTAGGGTTTGTGTCCCCTAGGGTTTGCCTATATATAGTACTATTTTCTTAACACTTCACACACTACACTTATTCTCTTCCTCCCTTTTTGCTCTCTGCCGTTGTTCTTCAGCCGCCTCCCTCCTCTCTTGCCTCCGTTTTCTCCTCTCCTCTGCCCTGTTTTCCGGTAATATATTATATATAATAACTTATTAATTATGCTAACTTATAATCAAGACTTAAAACAGATCGTTAAAACAATAATCTTGTTTATAGGTTAACTTGTGCTTGTTTAAAGTTGGTTCTTGCTTTATCTATCATCGCATCTTTATCAAGTGAGTAATCTCGTACCTAATCCCTTTTTGCTTTTAATGTTTTGGGATGTTCATGTGTTCGTACAAACTTAGAGTCTTAAACTTGTTTATGAACTTTAGTCGCGCAGTATCCCATGTGTTGAGGACGTTTACTTGGCTGTTATTTGTATGTGTGTATCATTAACCGCTTTGTTCGGCCTATTCCGCAGTTTTCATGGATCCATTAGATGAACACGGGAGACCTATCGTTTACGGTTTTCTTTGTTTACACTTGCACAGATGTTTTCTCGTTTTTGTGCTCAATTGGGAGCACGGATTGAACTATGAACTATGAGCTATGATCTATCTAGGCTTGATCACAATCTGATTGCACCCTTGTTAAACACCAGACATACACGTGTTGCGCGCAGATTTATTGCTATCTATGTATTGTATTAAACTTGATTTCTCACCAACACGCAAGTGTTTGACGTTTATTTTAACACATGTTCAGGTTTGCAGTAGCTGTTTTGGAGCTTGTGGACACATAGGAAGTTTTCTTTATTTTGGACCTAGATTAAAATGTATCAAGACAAGTTATTGCTGTTCGAATATTATGATTTATAATATATTGATTTATGATGTTTTATGTTCTCTTGTTTACCCTGCGCGTGCGCGAATGAATGTATTTATTAAATATTGACACCCAATAGTGTCACGAGTAATGAAACAATATGTGGCGCCCCGATGTATAATCCGCCTTTGGTCGGGGTGTTACAGATTGGTATCAGAGCTCGTTGACTTTAGGATAGGTGGTTAGACGTAACGGCCTAGAATACCTAAGAGTCCCTTCTTGCGCATGAGAGAAATCTCATGTTTGCGCGCTTATTGTTAATTACTCGTTATTTATGAATATGCTCGCGCTTGCGCAGTATATGATTTTATGTTTTATTCCGCGATATTTCGATTTTTGATTGAATTTCGATTTTTATTGATTTTTTTTCTGCCTATTCGTTTGTTGGGATTTGAAGATCCGAAAAGTCATGGTGATACATGAATAGTTGATTTTCAATTTCCATTTACGATTATGTTCTGAGGTTGGAGACTTGAAAAGTCATGGTGATACATGAATTGTCAACCTCCAATACTCATTTTCTTGTGTATTTCATATTGAAGATTGAAAAGTCATGGTGATACATGAATCGCCAATCTCCAATACTCGTTTGCCCGTATATTTTAAATTGGGAATTCGGAAAGTCATGGTGATACATGAATTGTCGACTCTTGATTCGAATTTGTTACCTTTATTAAGTCTGCATTTAGGGTCATTTATTTTACTTTAACTTTTGACTGTAACTGACTCCGTGAAACCAAGCTTTATAAGATTAAAACTTTGCGCTAAAACCAAGATATTAACTAAAATTAAAATTTTTATAGAATGCATCCGCTATCTCGCCGATTTCAGAGAAGAGAAGCCTCGCGCATGCGTAGACAGCAACGTTCCCAGGAAATGGCCGCCGCGATAGCCCAAGCCTTGAGCCAAAACAATACCTCGAGTTATAACATTAAGTCCTTTAACGCGGGTAACCCTCCAAAGTTCACAGGTCTTGAAGGAGCCACCGTGATGCTCCAGTGGCTTGAGAAAATAGAAAACACTTTCCTCCACACCCAATGCCCCTCAGACAGACGAACCCTGTATGCTTCCAGTGTCCTGGAATCTAGAGCGCTTACATGGTGGAATGGAGTAGCTCATGCGCGTGGCGCAGAAGCTGCTTCCAACATGCTCTGGGAGGAATTTAAGGAAATTCTGACGCGAGAATTCTGCCCTCCCAACGAAGTTAAGCGCCTGGAGGAAGAATTTTGGAATCTTAAGCAGTACAGCGGTGAAGCGCGCGAGTACGCGACGCGCTTCCATGAACTAAGCCTGCTTGTCCCTCACCTTGTTACCCCTTCACGCCGAGCAATCGAGAAATTCCTTGGGGGTCTCCCCATGGAAATTCAAGATTCTGTATGGGCCAGAAACCTAGTAACCCTCTCTGACGCCATCGAGTTGGCCGCTGTGCTCAGCGACAACCATGTCAGAGCAGGAACCCTGTTCCTGCGGGGAACTGAGAAGACCAAACTCACCAAGACTGCCCCTGAACCAACAGAAACCAAACCTGAACCCTCAAACCGTAACAACCTCAAGCGCAGGCGCAAGGCCTATGCGCTTACCAACCCGCCCATTACCCAACAACCCATTTACCAACCTCCAGTTTACACGCCTAACCCTCTGTCAGCCTACCCAACTCCCCCTGTAGTTCACAACTATGCCTTAACCAATCCCGCACTCCCTGCCCCGCCACCTAAGAAACCTTACACAGGAAATCAACCCTTTTGCCCAACCTGTAGACTTCATCACCCAACCCAAACCCCGTGTCGTCAATGTAACCGATGTGGCCGCGTTGGTCACTCTGCTGAGTTCTGTAGAGTCCCTCCCGCCAATCCAATTGCGCCAACACCACCAGTCTACCCGCAGAATCCACAACCAACATACCAAAACCCACGACCCAGGTCGTGCTATAACTGCGGTGATCCCAGTCATTTCCGGAACGCGTGCCCAAGACTACAAGTTCAGATTACGCAAGCGAATCCGGTGAACCAGATTTCAAACCAAGTGACGCGTGGACGAGCTTTTAATATAACCGCGCACCAAGCGCAAGCGAATAATGACGTAGTTAATGGTACATTTTTGCTTAACGGATTTTATGCTTCAATACTTTTTGATACTGGCGCCGATCGAAGTTTTATCTCTCGCGCCTTTGAGCAGAAGCTTGCGCGACCGCGCAACGATTTAAAAGAAAATTTTTCAGTTGAATTGGCTAACGGTGAAACTGTTTTAATTAACTCGGTGATTAAAGATTGCACGCTTAACCTTAACGAAAACGATTTTCTGATTGACCTCATCCCTATGCCTCTTGGAAGCTTTGATGTTATTATTGGTATGGACTGGCTTTCGCATAATCGCGCCGAAGTTATTTGCGCCAAGAAGGTGATTCGCATACCTCGAGAAAATGGTGATCTTCATATTTACGGCGAAAAACCCTCCAGTGGTCTTAAGCTTATGTCTTGCGCCGAAGCCCAAAAGCTTATGCGGAAGAAGTGTATTGCATTCTTAGCCCATGTGGTCAAACCTGCTGAAGAGAAGAAGCTTCGTGATATCCCTGTTGTGCGTGATTTCCCTGAAGTTTTTCCTGATGATCTTCCTGGTATCCCTCCCGCTCGTGAAGTCGAGTTCCGTATTGATCTTGTCCCTGGTGCTTCACCCGTAGCTAAATCTCCTTATCGTCTTGCACCCGCTGAGATGCAAGAATTGGCCAGCCAACTTCAAGAGTTGACTGCTAAAGGATTCATTCGCCCTAGCTCTTCGCCCTGGGGTGCTCCGGTGTTGTTCGTTAAAAAGAAAGATGGATCGTTTCGCATGTGTATTGATTACCGCGAGTTGAACAAACTCACCATTAAGAACCGGTATCCCTTACCGCGTATTGACGACCTCTTTGATCAACTCCAAGGTGCCTCTTGTTTCTCGAAGATTGATCTCCGCTCTGGCTATCACCAGTTGCGCATCCGCGATGAAGATGTTCCGAAGACTGCTTTTCGAACTCGTTATGGCCATTTTGAATTCTTGGTCATGTCCTTCGGTTTAACCAACGCACCCGCCGTTTTCATGGATCTAATGAATCGGGTGTGTAGGCCTTTCTTGGATAAATTCGTGATTGTGTTTATCGATGATGTTCTGGTGTATTCTAAGACTAAGGCCGAGCACGAGCAACATCTTCGGTTGGTGTTGCAAAAGCTTAGAGCTGAGCAACTCTATGCTAAGCTTTCCAAGTGTGAATTCTGGTCTGATGAAGTACAGTTTCTTGGTCATGTTGTAAACAAGATGGGTATTCATGTCGACCCATCCAAGATTGAAGCAATCAAGAACTGGATTACGCCGACCACTCCTTCTGAGATCCGTTCCTTTCTGGGCTTAGCTGGTTATTACCGGCGCTTCATTTCGAACTTCTCGAAGATCGCTTTGCCTTTAACAGCTCTAACGCACAAAGGTAAACCATATATTTGGGGCTCGAAGCAAGAAGAAGCCTTTCTAACGCTCAAGCGTTTGTTGTGTGAAGCTCCTGTTCTTGCGCTACCTGAGGGTAATGATGATTTTGTCGTGTATTGCGATGCATCCAACCAAGGTCTCGGTTGTGTTCTTATGCAACGAGGCAAGGTTATCGCTTACGCATCAAGGCAACTCAAGGTTCATGAAAAGAATTATACAACTCACGATCTCGAACTAGGTGCAGTTGTTTTTGCCTTGAAGATCTGGAGACACTACCTTTATGGCACTAAGTGTATCCTCTACACTGACCATAAAAGCCTTCAGCATATCTTTGATCAAAAGGAACTTAACATGAGGCAACGCCGATGGAACGAACTCATCAGCGATTACGATTGTGAGATCCGGTATCATCCTGGTAAGGCTAATGTGGTAGCCGATGCGCTCAGCCGAAAACCCTGCCAGCTTAACTGTATTTTGCCGCGCACGCAGCTTCACTTCGCGCCGATTCAAAGCAACCTTGAATCGCGTATTCGTGACGCGCAGCGCGCATCCATCAGTAATGGTAACCTTCGCGCCGAGTTAGCGTGTGGCGCGGAAGCACTCTTTGTCCCTAATCTGAGTGGAATTCTCTGCTATCTCAATCGCATCTGGATTCCCTTTGATGAGAATCTTCGCGCTGATATCCTGAGTGAAGCGCATAAATCTCGGTATTCTATTCATCCTGGCACTGATAAGATGTACAAGGATTTGCGCATAACTTATTGGTGGCCCGGTATGAAAAAGGATATTGCTGTGTTCGTAGCTAAATGCCTGACTTGTTCTAAAGTAAAAGCTGAACACCAACGCCCATCTGGTTTGCTCGAACAACCAGAAATTCCTACGTGGAAATGGGAATGTGTAGCGATGGACTTTATTACCAAGTTACCTTTGACAGCAAGCAAACATGATAGCATTTGGGTAATAGTGGATCGTTTGACTAAGTCTTCTCACTTTCTGCCCATTCGTGAAAACTACCGTGTTGAGCAACTCGCGCAGCTTTATGTCAAGGAAATTGTCTGCCGCCATGGTACTCCTTTGAGCATCATATCCGATCGCGATGGCCGTTTTATATCTCGCTTTTGGAAATCTCTCCAATTTGCGCTAGGAACTCGCTTGGACATGAGTACGGCATATCATCCTCAGACTGACGGTCAGTCTGAGCGAACTATTCAAACTCTTGAGGATATGCTCCGATCTTGTGTTCTTGATTTTGGAGGTAATTGGGATTCGCACCTGCCTTTGATCGAGTTCTCTTATAATAACAGCTATCATTCCAGTATTGGTATGGCCCCATTTGAAGCACTTTACGGTCGTAAGTGCCGCTCCCCGATCTGTTGGAGCGAAGTGGGTGAAACTCAAATCACAGGACCCGAACTTGTTCAAGAGACAACCGATAAAATCGCCAAGATCCGTGATCATCTGCTGACTGCCAGAAGCCGACAGAAGAGTTACGCAGATCGTAGGCGGAAGCCTCTCGAATTTCAAGTTGGTGATCTTGTTCTCCTCAAAGTGTCGCCTTGGAAAGGTGTTGTCCGCTTTGGGAAGAAAGGTAAGCTTGCTCCTCGATATGTTGGACCATTCAAGATTCTCGCGCGTGTGGGAAAAGTTGCCTACAGACTTGACCTGCCGCCCGCGCTCAGTAATGTGCATCCAACGTTCCATGTATCCAATCTCAAGAAGTGTTTAGCTGACGAGAACCTTCACATTCCACTTGATGAAGTTCAAATTGATGAATCTATGCATTTCGTTGAGAAGCCTGTTGAGATTATGGATCGCGAGGTTAAGCAAACCAAGCGCAGTCGTATCCCTATCGTGAAAGTTCGCTGGGAGTCCAAGCGCGGAGCCGAGTTTACATGGGAAAGGGAAGATCAAATGAAGATCAAGTACCCGCACCTGTTCTCTGCGCAACCTACTTCGAGATAAATTTCGGGACGAAATTTCTTAAAGTAGGGGAGACTGTGACATCTGCCCGAATCCGACCCGACCCAGGTACCCGTTTCTCTGACCCGATCTCTTTCTTTTATTATTTAATATATATTTATACTTATATTTTATTTTTAATAATAATAATATATATTTCCTTCCCGCCTCTTTCTCTCTCTTTCTTTCCGCCGTCCCCTCCCTCTTCCTTCTCTCTTTCCGCCTTGTTTCCCTCTTTTTCTTCTAACTCTTTGCTTGTCCTTTGGTTCTTCCCGCCTAAGGATGTCTGCAGCTCCACGCGCCAGACTCCTTACATGGAAGCCTGCGTGAAGACATCTTGTTCCTGCGATGCGTGAAGAGAACTCTTCTCGCAGCGCGCTAAGAATGCATGTTCTTCCCGCAATGCGCTAAGAATGTATGTTCTTCCCGCGATGCGCTTAGAATTCTAGTTCTTCACGCAGCACGCTAAGGATTTGTGATTCTTCCCGCAGTGCGCTAAGGATTGTTGTGCCAGCCTTCGCGCTCGCGCACTCAGCCTTCCCGCGCTTAACCCTTGTATCTTCTGTTTATTCTAGCCGTTGCTTTTGAGTTGTCTTTTCTTCTGAGCTGTTGACCTAACCTATCTAATGTCTGAATAGTTACTTCCGGCGCAGCATGCGTACCAACCCCATTGGTTGGTAGAAAAAGTGACTGACATTATCTTTTGAGATCTGCTTTTGCCATGCTTGACCAGTAACTTTATCTGAACCGCCCATGCCTTTTTCTCTTTTTCCCTGCTACCATATCTTTTGATATCTTTACTTTTCAGAACTTTTTACTGTTGATATCTTTTCTTTTACTTTTGGAGATCTTTTCTAGGGTTTGTGTCCCCTAGGGTTTGCCTATATATAGTACTATTTTCTTAACACTTCACACACTACACTTATTCTCTTCCTCCCTTTTTGCTCTCTGCCGTTGTTCTTCAGCCGCCTCCCTCCTCTCTTGCCTCCGTTTTCTCATCTCCTCTTCCCTGTTTTCCGGTAATATATTATATATAATAACTTATTAATTATGCTAACTTATAATCAAGACTTAAAACAGATCGTTAAAACAATAATCTTGTTTATAGGTTAACTTGTGCTTGTTTAAAGTTGGTTCTTGCTTTATCTATCATCGCATCTTTATCAAGTGAGTAATCTCGTACCTAATCCCTTTTTGCTTTTAATGTTTTGGGATGTTCATGTGTTCGTACAAACTTAGAGTCTTAAACTTGTTTATGAACTTTAGTCGCGCAGTATCCCATGTGTTGAGGACGTTTACTTGGCTGTTATTTGTATGTGTGTATCATTAACCGCTTTGTTCGGCCTATTCCGCAGTTTTCATGGATCCATTAGATGAACACGGGAGACCTATCGTTTACGGTTTTCTTTGTTTACACTTGCACAGATGTTTTCTCGTTTTTGTGCTCAATTGGGAGCACGGATTGAACTATGAACTATGAGCTATGATCTATCTAGGCTTGATCACAATCTGATTGCACCCTTGTTAAACACCAGACATACACGTGTTGCGCGCAGATTTATTGCTATCTATGTATTGTATTAAACTTGATTTCTCACCAACACGCAAGTGTTTGACGTTTATTTTAACACATGTTCAGGTTTGCAGTAGCTGTTTTGGAGCTTGTGGACACATAGGAAGTTTTCTTTATTTTGGACCTAGATTAAAATGTATCAAGACAAGTTATTGCTGTTCGAATATTATGATTTATAATATATTGATTTATGATGTTTTATGTTCTCTTGTTTACCCTGCGCGTGCGCGAATGAATGTATTTATTAAATATTGACACCCAATAGTGTCACGAGTAATGAAACAATATGTGGCGCCCCGATGTATAATCCGCCTTTGGTCGGGGTGTTACACCATGCCCATATCCAACCACCCCCGACCCACCACAACTCCTGGGAGTAGAGATTCGGCTGCTGGACTTCTAGGGCCACGACCCAATCAGGCTTACACTGCGGCTTATTCGCCTACTAATATTGAACAGGCATTATACACCAT
The DNA here is from genome assembly GCF_021521415.1 of Bidens hawaiensis. Classification (NCBI taxonomy): domain Eukaryota; kingdom Viridiplantae; phylum Streptophyta; class Magnoliopsida; order Asterales; family Asteraceae; genus Bidens; species Bidens hawaiensis. The sequence goes on along the minus strand of NW_027495402.1, from coordinate 164,726 downwards.
GTCTCTCAACCCACCAGATCAGTGGAACATGGATATCGGTGCCACTTCTCACATGACGGACAATTCGAGTAATTTCCACTCTTATTTTAATAATGGCGTTTTACATAATATAATTGTTGGCAATGGCACTACCATTCCGGTAAATGGACAAGGATATCAATACCTACCACCTCCTTACCAACCCCTAAAATTAAATAATGTCCTATATGCCCCAAAACTAATTAAAAACCTTATACTTGTCCGTCGCCTAACTATTGATAATTGAATTTCTATCGAATTTGATTCTTTTGGTTTTCTTGTGAAGGATTTCAAGACCCGGATCCCTATCCTCCGATGCAACAGCAGCGGTGATTTATATTATCTTCTTCCGCCGGAGTCTACCCAATACAGACCTCCTTCTACCTTTGCCGCTATTTCCAACCAATTATGGCATCAACGACTTGGGCACCCCGGACCAACTTTACTTCAATTTTTAACACATTCGAATGTTATTTCCTTTACTAAGTTAAATAAGACTATTTGTCAATCTTGTGTATTTGGGAAGAGTGTTAAATTACCATTTATGCCTTCATATACTCGTTCGTCTTTACCATTTGATATTATTCATAGCGACCTTTGGACGTCCCCAATTGTTAGTACGAGAGGTCATCGTTATTACATACTTTTTCTAGATGATCACACCAATTTTCTGTGGACATATCCATTAGCTAAAAAGTCACTAGTTTACTCCATATTCTGTAACCTTTCCAAACACATAGAAACCCAATTTGAAAGAAAAATCAAAATGTTTCAATGTGATAATGGAACAGAATACGTCCATTCGTTCAAACAATATTGTGACCAAAATGGTATGATTTTTCGACTATCATGCCCGCACACATCTTCACAAAATGGGAAGGCGGAACGAAAAATCCGCTCCATTAATAATATCATTCGCACTCTTCTCGCTCATGCCTCCCTTCCACCATCTTTTTGGCACCATGCCCTTGAGATGGCCACTTATATTCTCAACATTCTTCCATGTAAAACCCATCACTTTAAAACCCCTACTGAACTTCTCTATAATCGTTGCCCATCTTTTAGTCCGGTTGTTAAACCGGAAACGATTCGTACTGTATTATCTATTGCCTTATGCACGTCATGGCCGGTACACCAATTGGATGTAACCAACGCGTTTCTACATGGCACACTTAACGAAACGGTATACATGTATCAACCCATGGGGTTTCGTAGCAAAACTCGTCCAGATTATACGGTCTAAAACAAGCACCGCAAGCATGGTACCGAAGATTCACGGATTTTGTTCTACACATGGGGTTTCGGCAGAGTCAGTGTGATAACTCTCTATTTATCTTACATCGCAGGTCTCACAGCTTATTTACTACTTTATGCGGATGATATTCTTCTCACATCATCCTCTGAAATTATTCGGCAACAATTGATGACTAGCTTGGCAAACGAGTTTTCCATGAAAGACTTGGGACAACTTAGTTTCTTTCTAGGGATCTCTGTTACACGAACAAATGACACAATGTTTCTCAACCAAAGTTCTTATGCTCATGAAATTATCAGACGTGTTGGAATGCAAACGTGCAAACCCGCACCCACCCCTGTCGACTCTTATGGTAAAATAAGTGCTAATTCGGGTACTCTTTTTGAATATCCCACACTGTATCGAAGCATGGCTGGCACGCTTCAATACCTCACGTTTACTAGACCTGACATTAGTTATGCCGTTCAGCAAGTTTGCATGCATATGCATGCATCACGGTCCTCACATTGGGAGGCTCTAAAACGGATTCTTCGGTATATTCAGGGTATAGTGAACTTCGGACTCACTCTTACCAAATCGGTTGACCCTTCATTACTTGCGTACACCGATACTGATTGAGCGGGCTGTCCGGATACTCGCAGATCGACATCTGGATATTGTGTTTATTATGGGTCCAATCTGATCTCGTGGTCTTCTAAGCGCCAACCAACTATCTCTAGGTCGAGTGCCGAGGCTGAATACCGCGGGGTAGCCAATGTGGGGGTCGCCGAAATTTGTTGGCTTCGTAATTTTCTTTTGGAACTTCATCGCCCTTTATTACGTGCCACACTCGTGTACTGTGACAACTTAAGTGCGATATATCTCTCGGGGAATCCTGTTAATCATCAACGTACAAAGCATATTGAGCTCGACATTCACTTCGTTCGCGAACAAGTTCAACGGGGACAGGTTCGTATACATCATGTTCCATCTTCTTATCAAATTGCGGATATATTCACCAAGGGTCTGCCTCGCGCTCTGTTTGAAGATTTTTGGTCCAATCTCAACATTTGGTCTCCTCCCGTTTCGAATGCGGGGGTGTAATAGACTTAGAATTATATATAGAATATATTGTGATTATTATAGTAATTGATGTATAGGATCTTCTCTCCTAATAAGAGATTGCATATGTATCGTTATAAATTGGATGAATGAGAAAGGGTAAAGGATCATTCACAAAAACATTACTTCCTTCAGTATGCAACCCTACTTCAGATGGGGTGCTATGATGAGACAAATTTGTCTAATGTTCAGACGGTTGGTATGAAACTATGTTTAACTAACTTGTGCCTTTACTCGTTTCTAGTCCATCTGTTCGCTCCGTATGTTGGGTTTTCATTAGTATTCCATCACGCGGCTATTTTCCTAACATTTGGTATTTGACATTTAGCGCACTGAATACCCGAAAATCAAGTGAAATTAATACAAAGCAGGTACTTTCCGAACATGAATTCCATCACACCCTATGCAGCTTGGCCCGGAAGAGGTTAGCTAACTTTCTTCTAGGCCAGTCCTCAGTTTTAATTTTATTTAATTATTTCATTTGGTTTCGAGTTCGAGGTTTGGGTGTGATCCATTGCAGGGCACTACCAACAATTATAGAAAACCATAAATGTACAATCTTTGTTCAATTTTTAGTTTTTTGACGTATCTCACCCGACCATCAAAATACTAGCAATGGATTAAGATTTCATCGCAAATTCATCACAACATAAATGGATGTTAAAAAGATCAAACTATTATCATGTGTATTGCATATGATTGGACTTAACATGTAATCTAGAGTCTGTCTATTAAAAGAACGAATGTGACAAACTCTAAACGTAAAGGATGATTTATGCAATTCATGAAGGGACGTTCGAAAAAAAATGTAATTGATGAAGGCCGGTTAATGTCAACATGTCGAATTCCTTAAATACCTACACAAAAAGTATAATATGTCTAAAGTATATGCATTAAATATTATGCATCCATGAACTACAATACTAAATCAAACCATATTTATAACAGTGGTTGATTTTACTTATGATTTTGAAAATTACTACTCCATAAAACTGAACGTATAACACATGTTGATTATTACGTATGATTATTTATAAAACATGCAACAATTATTAAACACTTATGGGACTAACAAGAAGTGCTTCAATGTAATCAATCATTTCTTTCCCAGCATGGGTGTAATTGTCACCATGCGAATAAAGGATATCACAAACACGAGTAAGATTAATAACAGGCATGAGTAAAAGCCTGGGAACGTCTGTTGGCCTTAAGGACTCCTGATTTATAACTTTCCAATTATCTTCGACTATTTTTGAGAACAACTCATGTGCACGCTCCTCTGAGACCCCGTACTGCTTCACGTAGCATTCGACACTAGAAGCCACATGGTTTCTTTCTTGTTCTTCCTACAAATTTATTGTTATCACAAGTTACTTTTCACATAGTTATATTCTTTTTAAATAACCAGATAACAAATACCTTATGTGTGGAAACATCATCCATGAGCCTTGCAATATAAGATGAAGCTTTAACTATTGGAGGATATTTGGACAGCCATTTAAAAGTTTCCTCGGTTACCAAATCATCTTCGTGAACATAACAGTTCATGATTAACATTGGGTAGCCAACCGTTACCATGGAAACACACATATATTCCTCAACGGTTGGAATATACCTCTCATTTGCCCATTTGGCTTCATTTAAGAGATTCCGAGCATACTCTTTAACCTAATTAACAAATGAACATATTTTACTTTATAGAATAAACAAAAATAAAGATCATATAATCGAGTTAGGTCAAACGTACCATCTCTTTTGTATAATAGATACGATATGTGTTTCCCTTCTTCCCTAGCAAATCTTCAGCTTCTTTGTAAACATTGAGAAGTTCTTGATATATAAATTTCATGTATTCAGGAAGCATATCCAAGCAACTTATAGACCACCTATGTAAATCAATTACAATGAGCGTCGGACGATAAATTTTGGAACTGTAGCACGTATTATTTATATAACTATAACTATAACTTTAGTTATTGCTTACATTTGAATTGCTTTAGTAAAAATCTCGAGTTCTTCATAAGTACCATAATTATCGTACGTGTCGTCCAAAATGAGTGTAAGCATGCCCGCTTTCGTCAGAAAATTCCTTGATTCAGAATGTTCAGGCGTGAAGTAGACTGCCAATATCCAAAAGTAACCTTCAACTATTCTGTCGCGGATATAAGGTAGTTTATTCGAAAGATCTGAACTCTTCCACCATCTAGACACATACACAAAATGTAGACTCGTGAGGGTAACCCATAATTCCATATGCTAGATTAAAATAAGGGAAAATACCTAAAATAGACCTATTTTTGGAAGAGGTTCCAAAAATATCCCCCAAATATTAGTATAAATATAAATAGTTATACTAATATAATATTAAAAATAACAAACATGAGGCTAACACGTCGTTGATGATGCGTTAATAAGTCTAACGCATCTTTGCCGATGTGTTAGGAAGTCTATCTCATCTCCGACGATGCGTTACGAAGTCTAACACATCTTTGACGATGTGTTAAAGATAGACTTCCTAACGCATCGTCGGAGATGAGTTAGAGAGGGACATTTTTGGAATTCTAAAATTTAGGGGACATTTATAGAACCTCTTCTCAAAATACGTCTATTTTAGGAATTTTCCCTTAAAATAAAGGTAAGTTCTGATATTAACCATAAAAACAAGGATTAACATAATACACAATATTTGACTTTTGTAACAAATTAGATAATTGCCCTGTAAAAACGGGTGTTCATTTACGGTTTGAACTTTGAACCAAAACTGGACTAATAAATGATAATTTACTGACCATTTGGGCCCATATACGATTGATTATGGATCTCTCCATCGGGCTCATATACGATATTGGGCAATTAAAAGTAGAGGTGTAAAAAGTAACTGTTTGGGCTCACGAACTCGTTTTTAACCCGAACCAGTTATTCGAAAATGTTGATTTGACTAGAACCGGTTTGAACCCTACACAACACGGCGGCTCGCAACCAGTTCGTAATCTCGTTCCCTGAAACCTATTTGGACCTGACTTGATACAATAATACATGCCAAAAACCGGTTTTTGTCCCAACCCGGTTCCAAAGGGCTGAACATTCCAAACCTGTTTTCAACCCGATCCGGTTTATTCTAACCCGTTACTTGACCAACCCAGACCGGTTTAGGATAAAACCCGATTTGTGCATGTCTATCTAGAAGTAACAAGTTAAATAATTGTTTTTGTTTATTATATGCGTACTTGGTAATTTGGCTAAGCTCCTTTCGATGCAGTTCTTGAAGCAAATTGAAATCTAACTTAGCAAGTGTTAGTAACTCATCATCACGGGAGTCTTGTTGTTGGTAGATTGGTATATAATGCAAGGCCTCTAGCAGTGCCAATCTTCTTCGAAGAGGTTGTTGTAGTGCTTGATGTATTTGTGTTTTAAGGGAAGCATCATTACTACAAATGCTTTTCTCGATTATATTTTCAAGATGATGTTTCGTAAACTCGAGGACTTCGTCTAGAAGTCCTTCGCCTTCCACCCTCATGTGTGATGCTTCATACAAAGAAAGCATACCTTGAAAATCCATTGTCATAGACTCCCAAAAGTTACCATTTTCATTCGTGTACTTCTTGAATATTCCTATACACGAAAAGAGGAAACTTTGTTGTAACAAGAATATCATATTCTATAGTAGAGGTAGCAAATGAATGTGTCGGAGTATGGGGACAATTCTTAACATGAACCGTGAAAAGAAACAGGATTTAGGTCGGTTGACATGATCTGTTTTTTAAACAAATTAACCCGAACATGACCCAATTAAAAGTGGGTCAACCCGAACTTGATTTGTTAAAAAGTCATTTTACCTGTTAACTCGTTTAAGAGTTTTTTAAAAATTAATATTTTGCTTTTAGAGATGAGAAATGTAAAATTTTGTGAGTTATTATTAATATTTCATATAACTTTTAACTTTTATAAATAAATTCAAATATCTATTATAATAAAAGACTATATATTTTGACACTTGTCAATCTCATAATCATCCTCATCTTTTTTTCAACTCATTTCAGTATATGGTTCTTATCTTTTAAGTTATTTCAATATATGAATTCAAGTTTATTTTTATTAAATGTAAACCATAACTGATTCGTTCATTAACATTAATGATGAAATAAGAAAATGGTGAAATTAAAGTTGCGGGTTTGTTAAAATAAGATTTTAAAGTCACATGTAATTACAAATTAAGAAAATAAATGTGCATCATTGTAGAAAAATTTGGATTTGTATGGCAAACTGCAAATTGTTTTTAAACTAGGATTCGAGCAAAAGTGCATAATTTTTTTATATAAGATTGGTTTTAAAATTGAATTTAAAATTTCTCAATGCATTTGAACTCGGGAAAATGTGTATTTTCTTAATTTTCTGCAAACATTTTGTATAAATATTGCAAACATGAAGAATACCTATTATATATATCTTTGTGTTTAGAATTAAATCATTGAAGTTGAATATTATAATTATAATCCATATGTATACCGATTTACTATATGAACTATATGCCATTTAAATATATGACTTTTTTGTGTAGTATAAAGGGTTTTAGCAATAAGAAGATTAATATTTAGTTTTCAAAATTTTCTTCTATAACTCAGACCAAAATACTTCAGAAACTTATATTTCATAATAATTTAAAAAAATAGTTAATTTGGTTAAAAGTCATTTACCGTGCTTCCATAATAATTTTTTTTTGGATAAACATTAGCAGATGATCTCAGATGACATTATATTAATTGATTAAAAAGTATGATATTTTATGTGTATGAATATTTTTTTTGTTAGTTTCATGGATATCTTATCATTTATCTAAGGTTGGTATGTACTTGAAGAACCGTTCGTCACACGTCCAACTATGTGTGGCTATAACAAGAGTTATAAACAGACTTATATGCTACCTTATAAAGACTTACAAGCGGACATGAACTAAAGATTTTGATTTGTGATAAACAATATATATCAACCAATAAAATCACAAATGTAGTGTACAAGAATGTTTTACTTATTTGTAGCATATTTGTGTAATCTTAGTTATGTAATTTCTACAATTTAAATCTAAATTGTAACTGTATTAACAATATATAATCATTTTGTTAACTGTATTTCACTTAATGGTTAATGTTTACAATTTTCATCAATTACCCGTGTAATACACGGGTCTCAAACTAGTTTTCTTAGTAATATTTTTTCATGTACTCTTCACTTCAAGGATTTTTATTTTATTAGTTCTAGTAGTCTAGTATCTGATTATTTCTATACATTATACAAATCATGAGCTAAGTAGGTAAACCCATGTTTGTAAATCGGGAATGAAACATAAATATACAAAAACAATTAAAGATATCACCACTTACAAAAAAGTTTCTTACGAATTGAATTATTAATTGTTTAAATTGTTATTAAGTCATTAAGTTTTTACTCGTATTCGTAAATAAACGTAAAATGGGTATACCCGAATACGACATGAACTTTAATAGGTTGACACGACATGCATGAATAAATATATGGGTCGGGTTAGGGTTGAAGAATCTCAATCTGACATGATTTAAACCCTCAAACCGTCAGATGGAGATTGTGACATCTGCCCGATCCGACCCGACCCAGGTACCCGTTTCTCTGACCCGATCTCTTTCTTTTATTATTTAATATTTATACTTATATTTTATTTTTAATAATAATAATATATATTTCCTTCCCGCCTCTTTCTCTCTCTTTCTTTCCGCCGTCCCCTCCCTCTTCCTTCTCTCTTTCCGCCTTGTTTCCCTCTTTTTCTTCTAACTCTTTGCTTGTCCTTTGGTTCTTCCCGCCTAAGGATGTCTGCAGCTCCACGCGCCAGACTCCTTACATGGAAGCCTGCGTGAAGACATCTTGTTCCTGCGATGCGTGAAGAGAACTCTTCTCGCAGCGCGCTAAGAATGCATGTTCTTCCCGCAATGCGCTAAGAATGTATGTTCTTCCCGCGATGCGCTTAGAATTCTAGTTCTTCACGCAGCACGCTAAGGATTTGTGATTCTTCCCGCAGTGCGCTAAGGATTGTTGTGCCAGCCTTCGCGCTCGCGCACTCAGCCTTCCCGCGCTTAACCCTTGTATCTTCTGTTTATTCTAGCCGTTTGCTTTTGTAAATGTCTTTTCTTCTGAGCTGTTGACCTAACCTATCTAATGTCTGAATAGTTACTTTCGGCGCAGCATGCGTACCAACCCCATTGGTTGGTAGAAAAAGTGACTGACATTATCTTTTGAGATCTGCTTTTGCCATGCTTTAACCAGTAACTTTATCTGTCCTCTCCCATGCCTTTTTCTGTTCCCTGTCAGCTTTATCTTGCCCCCTGCAGCTGCCATATCTTTTGTTATCTTTTGTTTTGTCTTGTTCTGTTTGTCTTGGAATCTTTTCCCCTTTTTCTGGATTTATGTCTCCTAGGGTTTCTCTATAAATAATAACATTATTTTTCCTAACACTACACACACAAAACACTTAATCTCTCTTATTCTCTCTTGCTCCTTGCTCTCTCTGCCGTCCTCCCTCTCTGCCTCCGTCTTCCTCCTTGTTCTTCCTGCTTTTCCGGTAATATATATTATATATAATAACTTATTAATTATGCTAACTTATAATCAAGACTTAAAACAAATCATTAAAACAATAATCTTGTTTATAGGTTAACTTGTGCTTGCTTAAAGTTGGTTCTTGCGTTATCTATCATCGCATCTTTATCAAGTGAGTAATCTCGTACCTAATCCCTTTTTATTTTTAATGTTTTGGGATGTTCATGTGTTCGTACAAACTTAGAGTCTTAAACTTGTTTATGAACTTTAGTCGCGCAGTATCCCATGTGTTGAGGACGTTTACTTGGCTGTTTATTTGTATGTGTGTATCATTAACCGCTTTGTTCGGCCTATTCCGCAGTTTTCATGGATCCATTAGATGAACACGGGAGACCTATCGTTTACGGTTTTCTTTGTTTACACTTGCACAGATGTTTTCTCGTTTTTGTGCTCAATTGGGAGCACGGATTGAACTATGAACTATGAGCTATGATCTATTTAGGCTTGATCACAATCTGATTGCACCCTTGTTAAACACCAGACATACACGTGTTGCGCGCAGATTTATTGCTATCTATGTATTGTATTAAACTTGATTTCTCACCAACACGCAAGTGTTTGACGTTTATTTTAACACATGTTCAGGTTTGCAGTAGCTGTTTTGGAGCTTGTGGACACATAGGACGTTTTTACTTTTGGACCTAGATTAAAATGTATCAAGACAAGTTATTACTGTTCGAATATTTTGATTTATAATATATTGATTTATGTTGGTTTATTTATATCTTATGTATACGTTGCGCATGCGTGAATGAATATATTTATTAAATATTGACACCCAATAGTGTCACGAGTAATGAAACAATATGTGGCGCCCCGATGTATAATCCGCCTTTGGTCGGGGTGTTACAGATTGGTATCAGAGCTCGTTGACTTTAGGATAGGTGGTTAGACGTAACGGCCTAGAATACCTAAGAGTCCCTTCTCGCGCATGAGAGAAATCTCATGTTTGCACGCTTATTGTTAATTACTCGTTATTTATGAATATGCTCGCATTTGCGCAGTATATGATTTTATGTTTTATTTCGCGATATTTCGATTTTTGCTGAATTTCGATTTTTATTGATTTTTTTCTGCCTATTCGTTTGTTGGGATTTGAAGATCCGAAAAGTCATGGTGATACATGAATAGTTGATTTTCAATTTCCATTTACGATTATGTTCTGAGGTTGGAGACTTGAAAAGTCATGGTGATACATGAATTGTCAACCTCCAATACTCATTTTCTTGTATGTTTTATATTGAAGATTGAAAAGTCATGGTGATACATGAATCGCCAATCTCCAATACTCGTTTGCCCGTATATTTTAAATTGGGAATTCGGAAAGTCATGGTGATACATGAATTGTCGATTCTTGATTCGAATTTGTTACCTTTATTAAGTCTGCATTTAGGGTCATTTATTTTACTTTAACTTTTGACTGTAACTGACTCCGTGAAACCAAGCTTTATAAGATTAAAACTTTGCGCTAAAACCAAGATATTAACTAAAATTAAAATTTTTATAGAATGCCTCCGCTATCTCGCCGATTTCAGAGAAGAGAAGCCTCGCGCATGCGTAGACAGCAACGTTCCCAGGAAATGGCCGCCGCAATAGCCCAAGCCTTGAGCCAAAACAATACCTCGAGTTATAACATTAAGTCCTTTAACGCGGGTAACCCTCCAAAGTTCACAGGTCTTGAAGGAGCCACCGTGATGCTCCAATGGCTCGAAAAGATTGAAAACACTTTCCTCCATACCCGATGCCCCTCAGACAGACGAACCCTATATGCTTCCAGTGTCCTGGAATCCAGAGCGCTTACGTGGTGGAATGGAGTAGCTCATGCGCGTGGCGCAGAAGCTGCTTCCAGCATGCTCTGGGAGGAATTTAAGGAAATTCTTACGCGAGAATTCTGCCCTCCCAACGAAGTTAAGCGCCTGGAGGAGGAATTTTGGAATCTTAAGCAGTACAGCGGTGAAGCGCGCGAGTACGCGACGCGCTTCCATGAACTAAGTTTGCTTGTCCCTCACCTTGTTACCCCTTCCCGCCGAGCCATAGAGAAATTCCTTGGGGGTCTCCCCATGGAAATTCAAGATTCTGTATGGGCCAGAAACCCAGTTACCCTCTCTGACGCCATTGAGTTGGCCGCTGTGCTCAGCGACAACCATGTCAGAGCAGGAACCCTGTTCCTGCGGGGAACTGAGAAGACCAAACTCACCAAGACTGTCCCTGAACCAACAGAAACCAAACCTGAACCCTCAAACCGTAACAACCTCAAGCGCAGGCGCAAGGCCTATGCGCTTACCAACCCGCCCATTGCCCAGCAACCCATTTATCAACCTCCAGTTTACGCGCCTAACCCACTGACAGCCTACCCAACACCTCCTGTAGTTCACAACTATGCCCTAACCAATCCAGCACTCCCTGCCCCGCCACCTAAGAAATCTTACACAGGAAATCAACCCTTTTGCCCAACCTGTAGACTTCACCACCCAACCCAAACCCCGTGTCGACAATGTAACCGATGTGGCCGCGTTGGTCACTCTGCCGAATACTGTAGAGTCCCTTCCGCCAACCCAATTGCGCCAATACCACCAGTTTACCCGCAGAACCCACAACCAACATACCCTAACCCACGACCCAGATCGTGCTTTAACTGCGGTGATCCCAGTCATTTCCGGAACGCGTGCCCGAGACTACAAGTGCAAATCACACAAGCGAATCCGGTGAACCAGATTTCGAACCAAGTGACGCGTGGACGAGCTTTTAATATAACCGCGCACCAAGCGCAAGCGAATAATGACGTAGTTAATGGTACATTTTTGCTTAACGGATTTTATGCTTCTGTACTTTTTGATACTGGCGCCGATCGAAGTTTTATTTCTCGCGCCTTCGAGCAGAAGCTTGCGCGACCGCGCAACGATTTAAAAGATAATTTTTCAGTTGAATTGGCTAACGGTGAAACTGTTTTAATTAACTCGGTGATTAAAGATTGCACGCTTAACCTTAACGAAAACGATTTTCTGATCGACCTCATCCCCATGCCTCTTGGAAGCTTTGATGTTATCATTGGTATGGACTGGCTCTCGAAGAATCGCGCCGAAGTTATTTGCGCCAAGAAATTTATTCGCATACCTCGAGAAAATGGTGATCTTCATATCTACGGCGAGAAACCCTCCCGCGGTCTTAAACTTATGTCTTGCGCCGAAGCCCGAAGACTCATGCGGAAGAAGTGTGTTGCATTCTTAGCCCATGTGGTTAAACCTGCTGAAGAGAAGAAGCTTCGCGATATCCCTGTTGTGCGTGATTTCCCTGAAGTTTTTCCTGATGATCTTCCTGGTATCCCTCCCGCTCGTGAAGTCGAGTTCCGTATTGATCTTGTCCCTGGTGCTTCCCCCGTAGCTAAATCTCCTTACCGTCTTGCGCCCGCTGAGATGCAAGAATTGGCAAGCCAACTTCAAGAGTTGACTGCTAAAGGATTCATCCGCCCTAGCTCTTCACCCTGGGGTGCTCCGGTGTTGTTCGTTAAAAAGAAAGATGGATCGTTTCGCATGTGTATTGATTACCGCGAGTTGAACAAACTCACCATTAAAAACCGGTATCCTTTACCGCGTATTGACGACCTCTTTGATCAACTCCAAGGTGCCTCTTGTTTCTCGAAGATTGATCTCCGCTCTGGCTATCACCAGTTGCGCATCCGCGATGAAGATGTCCCGAAGACTGCTTTTCGAACTCGTTATGGCCATTTTGAATTCTTGGTCATGTCCTTCGGTTTAACCAATGCACCCGCCGTTTTCATGGATCTAATGAATCGGGTGTGTAGGCCTTTCTTGGATAAATTCGTGATTGTGTTTATCGATGATGTTCTGGTGTATTCTAAGACCAAGGCCGAGCACGAGCAACATCTTCGGTGGGTGTTGCAAAAGCTTAGAGCTGAGCAACTCTATGCTAAGCTTTCCAAGTGTGAATTCTGGTCTGATGAAGTACAGTTTCTTGGCCATGTTGTGAACAAGATGGGTATTCATGTCGACCCATCCAAAATTGAAGCAATCAAGAACTGGATTACGCCATCCTCTCCTTCTGAGATCCGTTCCTTTCTGGGCTTAGCTGGTTATTACCGGCGCTTCATTTCGAACTTCTCGAAGATCGCTTTGCCTTTAACAGCTCTAACGCACAAAGGTAAACCATATATTTGGGGCTCGAAGCAAGAAGAAGCCTTTCTAACGCTCAAGCGTTTGTTGTGTGAAGCTCCTGTTCTTGCGCTACCTGAGGGTAATGATGATTTTGTCGTGTATTGCGATGCATCCAACCAAGGTCTCGGTTGTGTTCTTATGCAACGAGGCAAGGTTATCGCTTACGCATCAAGGCAACTCAAGGTTCATGAAAAGAATTATACAACTCACGACCTCGAACTAGGTGCAGTTGTTTTTGCCTTGAAGATCTGGAGACACTACCTTTATGGCACTAAGTGTATCCTCTACACTGACCATAAAAGCCTTCAGCATATCTTTGATCAAAAGGTGTTGGGTTTTATACAAGTTTATCAAAGTTCAAGTTAACCATTTAACATGAAAAACGCAACGGAAGCTTATATCTTAAAACTTGTTAATGAACATACCATTATGTTAAAACTAAAACCCAAAGCCAAGGATCAATATTACAAGAACAAAAATGCTCACATAATGTAAATGTACCTCTTTTACCTTTAGAAGAAGATGTAGATGGATGAAGATGATGATGTCTTTGAATGGCTAGCCTCCAAAGAAGAAAACCTCAAGCTTTTGATACCCCAAGCTTTTGCAACAACACCAAGTGATTGCTAGGATTTATGAACACTTGGTCAAGCTCAAAATTCACTCCCAAAACAGCCCCTATTTGGCCGTGAGTTTTGAGAGGGAAAAGAGAGAGAGAGTTTGATATTTTTGCACTTGGAAATTCAAAATTGAAAGGCATGAATGCATGTCTTGGAGGATGGAGTAAAATAATAAAGTGGTCAACCAACCAAGGAAGTTTTGATTGGACCAAAAACCACCACCCACATGGGGTGGCCGGTTTTGTTATTGTTATTATTATTATTATTTATTTTTTTTTTTGTTGTTTTGTTTTAACAATTAAAACTATCTCCTTTCATTTTATAAAACCATTTTATAAAATGTACATGCATTTACATAATTATTTAACCAATTAAATAATTAATTTATATAAACAAATTATCCAGATAATTTATTTAAATCCTCAAGTGTGTTTGTTTAGAAAACCAATTTTCTAAACGCGTAGTGTTCGGTATTCGTTTAAATGATCAAATCATTAAAGAATACATTTGGTGTTGTCTAGCTTGTTATTGGGTATGACCCGACTTGGATCAAACACAGTTAGCCACATTAGTATAAGTATGTGTCTCGGGCATACGTAATTCCAACAATCTCCCACTTGCACGAGATACATAGAAAATTAATGCAAGTGGTGAATACCGCCTAACAACAGTTCACCACCCCTAATGTGTTTGACGAAGTGCCATTCAATAACATCATGCCTTCAAGTCCCTTACTTGATATGATTTAGGTGAATCTATCATTATATCCCTTTGTTACTAGATGTCATGTTGAATCTAAGAGACATAGGTGATCATTCTCTTTTCAATTCAACTTTATCAGGCCTTAGACATCTAAACTCTCAACACATAAGAGGAACAAATTCCATCTTGACTGTATACGCCTCTCACTATCACTTTATACTCCACCTGAGCTCATCCTTATGTACCATCTTTTACGAATAGCGAAGGGGAGAGTCAAAGTGTAATACTCGGTGAAAATCAAGACCCAATATACATCTCAGGTCTAAGGATAATATGAAATTCTCCTTTACTCAAAATTACTAATGATCAGGTCAATCGATTCCATGTAGTAATATTGAGAGCGGGTCAGTCCAATATTTGTATCCCACAAATATCTATGAACTTTGGCAGCAAACCTATGCTCCATATTCATTTCTTATGAATATCCACCAAACCTAGTTCATAATAGTCTTGCTTCATATTTGTTCCCACAAATGTGATCGACTACGGACTTTTAGAATAAGATAACTTATTCATGGATTAAACATGCAAAATTAGAATTTAACTCAAGATTCCATAATCATATAAAAGAGTTAAATTACAAAAGTCTTTTAAACTTTAATACAAAATAGATCAAATCCAATTACTAGAATATCGAAGTCCTAAGCCACTCGCATGACGCTCATGTTTAGGTCTTTCTAGGAGCTTCGTGAATGGATCCGCAAGATTTTGATCAGTTCCAACTTTGCGAATACATATCTTTCCCTTTTCAACTTCATCCCTTATGTAGTTGAATCTCCGCTCTATGTGCCTTGTCTTTTGGTGCGAACGAGGTTCCTTGATTTGTGCAATCGCACCCTCGTTGTCACAAAAGATTTCTAGGGGGTCTTGAATGGAAGAGACCACCCCTAGATCAGTAATGAATTTCTTCAACCATGCAGCTTCCTGAGCTGCCAATGAAGCGGCGATGTATTCTGATTCTGTAGTGGACAATGCTACCACTTCCTGTTTTGAGCTCTTCCAAGAGACAGCTCCTCCATTAAGAGTGAACACATACCCAGATTGTGATCGAGAATCATCTCGATCAGTTTGGAAGCTCGCATCCGTGTAACCTTTTATAGCGAGTTCCTCCTCACCAGATCCATATATCAGAAACATATCCTTAGTTCTCCTAAGGTATTTCAATATGTTCTTAACAGCCATCCAATGACTGTCTCCTGGATTCTGTTGGTATCTGCTTGTTATGCTCAAAGCGCATGACACATCCGGTCTAGTACATATCATCGCATACATGATGGATCCTATAGCAGAAGCATATGGGATTTGTTTCATCATGTCTTGCTCATCCTTTGAGCTTGGACATTGAGCTGAACTCAATATGGTCCCTCTTTGAATAGGTACAAAACCTTTCTTGGAGTTTTCCATCTTGAACCTTTTCAAGATTTTATCAATGTATGTACTTTGGTTCAAACCTATCAAGCGCCTTGACCTATCCCTATAGATCTTTATTCCCAAAATATAGGCTGCTTCACCAAGATCCTTGATAGAAAATTTACTTCCAAGCCAAGCTTTAACGCTTTCCATGGTTGGAATGTCATTTCCAAATAGTAGAATGTCATCGACATACAATACTAAGAAGGTAATTACACTCCCACTAGCTTTCTTATACACACAAGCTTCATCAGCGTTCTTGATGAACCCAAAATTTTTGATTTCTTCATCAAAACGATGATTCCAAGTTCTAGATGCTTGTTTCAATCCATAGATTGATTTCTTTAACTTGCATACCTTTTTAGGATGTTTCGGATCGACAAAACCCTCAGGCTGAACCATATAGACATCTTCCTCAAGATATCCATTTAGGAAAGCGGTCTTGACATCCATTTGCCAAATTTCATAATCATAATGTGCGGCTATGGCAAATAATATCCTAATAGACTTTAGCATTGCCACAGGCGAAAAAGTTTCATCATAATCAACCCCTTGAGTTTGAGTGAAACCTTTAGCTACAAGTCTTGCTTTATAAGTATCCAAGTTTCCATGCATATCCGTTTTTCTTTTGAAAACCCACTTACTTCCAACAGCTTTGGAGTTGAGTGGTGGTTCAACCAATTCCCAAACTTGGTTGTCATACATGGATTGCATCTCAACGTTCATGGCTTCAAGCCATTTGTCACAATCATTCTTGGACATTGCATCACGGTATGTGGTTGGTTCATCCGAATCTACCACGTAGCAACCTTCTACAAAAAATCCATATCTTTCGGGTGGATTGCTAACTCTACCAAATCTGCGAACGTTTTGTGTGTTTTGATCAACCACTTGATCACTTTCAACAACCTCTTGTTGAGTGCTAGTATCAACCAATTGTGTATCATCTTGTGATTCTTGATCCTCATCAAATTTCACTGTTCTACTATTAGTTCCTTCCTCAAGGAACTTAGTTTCCAAGAACTTACCCTTTCGAGCAATAATAACATTTTGCTCACTAGGATCGTAAAAGTAATATCCTAAATCATCTTTAGGATAACCTATAAAGATACACTTAGTGGATCGGACTTCTAATTTGTTTGGGGTGTATTGCTTTACATAAGCTTCACAACCCCAAACTTTTAAGAATGATAGCGATGGAGCCTTTCCATGCCATACTTCAAAAGGTGTCTTCTCCACTTTCTTGGTTGGAGCCATATTCAATATGCGAACAGCGGAAAGTAAAGCATAGCCCCAAAATGATAGAGGTAAAGTGCTTCTAGCCATCATTGATCGAACCATATCTAATAGGGTACGATTTCTCCTTTCAGACACACCATTATGTTGTGGTGTTCCAGGTGGAGTAAGTTGTGAAATAATTCCACAACTCTTAAGATGATCTTGAAAAATACCACTTAGGTATTCACCTCCTCTATCACTACGAAGTACTTTGATTGTGGTTTTGAGTTGTCTTTCTACTTCAGCTTTGAAGTCTTTGAACATTTCAAAAGCTTCATCTTTGTGTTTCATTAAGTACACATAACCATATCGACTATAATCGTCAATAAAGGTAATGAAGTATCTTTCACCATTCCTAGTCATTGGTCTAAAAGGACCACATACATCCGAATGTATGATACCCAATAATTCTTTTGACCTTTCAAAAGTTTTATTAAAGGGTTGCTTTGTCATTTTGCCTTGTAAACAAGATTCACATACATCAAATGAATCAAACTCATTGGTTTCTAGAATACCACTCTTGCGAAGAGTTTGCATGCGATTCTTGTTTATATGTCCAAGGCGACAATGCCAAAGATAGGGATCACCCAAGTCCTTCTTGAGTTTCTTGGTGTTGACATTATATATTGAACTACTATGTGACATACCACTTTGATCTATTTCATATATACCATTCATGGGTATAGCTTTAAAATAAAATATGCCATTCATCAAAACATGAATATCATAATCCATAAATTTAAAATCAAAGCCACATTGTTTTAAAAGGGACACGGAAATAATGTTTCTCCTTAACTTAGGAGCATACAAAACATTTTTCAAAATTACTTCCAAACCACTTGGAAGCTTTAACATGTAGTCTCCTTGAGCTTGGACTTCAACTCTTGCTCCATTGCCCATAAAGAGACTAATGTCCCCTTTGTTGAGTTGCTTACTTCTTTTGAACCCCTGCAACAAATTGCAAATGTGAGTTCCACATCCGGTATCAAGTACCCATGTATTTGAAGAAATAACATTTAGTTCAACATATATAGTAAAGATAATACCTGAGGTATGCTCCGCATCCCTCTTATCTTTTAACGCTTTGAGATAGGTCGGACAATTTCTTTTCCAATGACCTATCTCTCCACACTCAAAGCATGGATCTTGCGTCGCAACCTTTTGCTTCTTTTCCTTCGGTTTGTAGGGCGTGATGGCTTTCCTCTTTCCCTTTCCTTGAACGTGGCCCTTGCCCTTAGCAACATTTGCTTTGGGGTTGGAGTTATGTCCCCTTTTGCCTTCATTGATAGTTAGAACGGGTAAAACTTTTTTACCCATTCCCGCTTCGGCCGTTCTTAGCATTGCGTGAAGCTCACCAATGCTTTTGTCCCACCCGTTCATGTTATAGTTCATGACAAAGGTTTCAAACCTTTTGGTCAAAGAGTTGAGAATCAAATCCGTAGCCAACTCATTAGAGACGGGACAATTCAACCTACGAAGCTTTTCAATGTAGCTTTTCATTTTTAGGACATAAGATGAGACGCTTTGGGTTTCCTCCATACGACATGCATGAAACGCTCGAACCGTTTCGAAACGTTCCGCTCTAGCTTGTTGAAGGAACATTTCCTTCAATTGAGTTATCATGTCGTATGCCCCATGATGCTCGAAATCCTTTTGGATTTCGGGAATCATAGTTGCTAACATGAGGCAAGAGGCTTGTACCGAATCTTTGGTGTAGTTAACCCAATCATTATAAGCCTCCTCATCTTCCACGTTAGGCTCGTCGGGAATGGGATCGTCTAAGACATATGATATCTCTTCTTGCTTGAGAACTATTCTCAAGTTGCGATACCAATCCATAAAGTTATTATGGTTTAGACGATCCTTTTCAAGGATGGTTCTTAAGGATAGGTTACGGGTGTTATGGGTAGAGGTGTTTGCATTGTTAGCGGCCATCTACAAAATTTAACAAAGTTTTATTTTAGTATTATAAACAATTTAATTATTAATACCCTTTTATTCCAAATTTTAAAATAATAATTAAATTCTAGAATCCAACGATAAATCAAATTTCGGTTAGGTGACCTTTATCCCGTTATTTGATTTAACAAGGTAGTCAACCTTGACAATTGCAACCCTTTGCAACTTCTAGAGGTATGGGACCATTCGAAATCCTTATTTCGTGTTGGCATGTTTATCCCATCAACACCATTGGACCCCATGCTTAGGTGATCTTTATCACATGGTTTCCAATTCAAGTCGTCCTACTTGTAAAAACATGTAAGATTAACATATAAGTGGTTAGGTGACCTTTATCCCACAAATATGTTAATATTACCCTAAGTATATTAGTTTGCTTAAAATGGTTAGGTGACCTATATCCCATTAAAAGTTTCCTAATACGTTAAGTGTTTATACAAAAGGATGGTGTTAGACTTGTTTCCTTGGTTATTATGAAAAAGGGATTTTAAGTTTTCCAATATTCTAGTTTGAAAAACATTATGCCATATCCTAACATGCATTTAGTAATATGGCGATTTTGAAAACCAATTTTCAAGGTTCAAGTTATAATAAAACCAATTTTATTATATGTGAGTAATCGCTTAGTTTTAATAAACCCATTTTATTAACTAATTGACGCGATATTACCAAATATATATAGAAACCGTTTTATGCTAGTTGTCGTTCCTATGTGACGGTTTGGATATCCTAATATCTATCAACCACACATTACATAAAGTAAAACAAACAACCAAGCATACATGCAAAATATAGTCATAACCGAGAACCGCTAAGTTTGACCATACTTGTTAGCCGAAACAAGTATAGGTCATAAGTCTCACCTAAGGGACAAAACATGACACAAGGATGGAATGTTGACTCCC
The DNA here is from genome assembly GCF_021521415.1 of Bidens hawaiensis. Lineage (NCBI taxonomy): Eukaryota > Viridiplantae > Streptophyta > Magnoliopsida > Asterales > Asteraceae > Bidens > Bidens hawaiensis. The sequence goes on along the minus strand of NW_027495402.1, from coordinate 144,622 downwards.
ACTTGATCTTGCATCCAAATGCTTCAAGTATCCTTTCCAAGTTGTTGTGTTCTTGTTGGGCTTGTAAATGGGCTCCAAACTTCCAAAAGTCTTCTTGGGCCCAAGAGTGAAATTTATGGGCCTAATGGGCTTGAATCCCATGATGGGCCGGTGAGGCCCAACAAGCCCAAAATTTGGTCCAAGGCCCAAATCCACCAATTCTTGCATCTTCAATTTTTACAAAATGTATCCTAATACATATTTTTCTAAAACAAAGAAAATGCAACTAATCTATTTATTACATACCAACTTATGAATAAATAAATTACACAAGCCTAAAATATGAATTATTACAACCATATTGAATAATAAATATAACCAACATACACATAACAACAATCAACACATCCAAGGTCTCGGTTTCGGTTATGACACATCCAAACATACCAAATGTTCTAAGCATGCAACCTAAGCAACCATTGCCCAAAAACATCAAAGGAATCGGCCCCCCCCCCCAAGAGGCTACGGCCCAAACCCCCCCCCAAAATTTTACAATTTTCAACATGCAAATGTTAATAATGGTTTCCTAAGATCTTTCCATGCATGTCAAGATCTTACAAAACCATGGGGGTTAAATCCACCAAAATTTCGGACCCCTTTTTCACCCATGAAAAAAAAACCCGAAATTTATGAACATGCAAGGAGCATAAGTCCTTGTAACCGGCTCTTGATGCCATTGTTGGGTTTTATACAAGTTTATCAAAGTTCAAGTTAACCATTTAACATGAAAAACGCAACGGAAGCTTATATCTTAAAACTTGTTAATGAACATACCATTATGTTAAAACTAAAACCCAAAGCCAAGGATCAATATTACAAGAACAAAAATGCTCACATAATGTAAATGTACCTCTTTTACCTTTAGAAGAAGATGTAGATGGATGAAGATGATGATGTCTTTGAATGGCTAGCCTCCAAAGAAGAAAACCTCAAGCTTTTGATACCCCAAGCTTTTGCAACAACACCAAGTGATTGCTAGGATTTATGAACACTTGGTCAAGCTCAAAATTCACTCCCAAAACAGCCCCTATTTGGCCGTGAGTTTTGAGAGGGAAAAGAGAGAGAGAGTTTGATATTTTTGCACTTGGAAATTCAAAATTGAAAGGCATGAATGCATGTCTTGGAGGATGGAGTAAAATAATAAAGTGGTCAACCAACCAAGGAAGTTTTGATTGGACCAAAAACCACCACCCACATGGGGTGGCCGGTTTTGTTATTGTTATTATTATTATTATTTATTTTTTTTTTTGTTGTTTTGTTTTAACAATTAAAACTATCTCCTTTCATTTTATAAAACCATTTTATAAAATGTACATGCATTTACATAATTATTTAACCAATTAAATAATTAATTTATATAAACAAATTATCCAGATAATTTATTTAAATCCTCAAGTGTGTTTGTTTAGAAAACCAATTTTCTAAACGCGTAGTGTTCGGTATTCGTTTAAATGATCAAATCATTAAAGAATACATTTGGTGTTGTCTAGCTTGTTATTGGGTATGACCCGACTTGGATCAAACACAGTTAGCCACATTAGTATAAGTATGTGTCTCGGGCATACGTAATTCCAACAAAAGGAACTTAACATGAGACAACGCCGATGGAACGAACTCATCAGCGATTACGAATGTGAGATCCGGTATCATCCTGGTAAGGCTAATGTGGTAGCCGATGCGCTCAGCCGAAAACCCTGCCAACTTAACTGTATCTTGCCGCGCACGCATCTTCACTTTGCGCCGATCCAAAGCAACCTTGAATCGCGCATTCGTGACGCGCAGCGCGCATCCATCAGTAATGGTAACCTTCGCGCCGAGTTAGCGTGTGGCGCGGAAGCGCATTTTGTCCCTAATCTGAGTGGAATTCTCTGCTATCTCAATCGCATTTGGATTCCCTTTGATGAGAATCTTCGCGCTGATATCCTGAGTGAAGCGCACAAATCTCGGTATTCTATTCATCCTGGCGCTGATAAGATGTACAAGGATTTGCGCATAACTTATTGGTGGCCCGGTATGAAAAAGGATATTGTTGTGTTCGTAGCTAAATGCCTGACTTGTTCCAAAGTAAAAGCTGAACACCAACGCCCATCTGGTTTGCTCGAACAACCAGAAATTCCTACGTGGAAATGGGAATGTGTAGCGATGGACTTTATTACCAAGTTACCTTTGACAGCAAGCAAACATGATAGCATTTGGGTAATAGTGGATCGATTGACCAAGTCTGCTCACTTTCTGCCCATTCGTGAAAACTACCGTGTTGAGCAACTCGCGCAGCTTTATGTCAAGGAAATTGTCTGCCGCCATGGTACTCCTTTGAGCATCATATCCGATCGCGATGGCCGTTTTATATCTCGCTTTTGGAAATCTCTCCAATTTGCGCTAGGAACTCGCTTGGACATGAGTACGGCATATCATCCCCAGACTGACGGACAGTCTGAGCGAACTATTCAAACTCTTGAGGATATGCTCCGATCTTGTGTTCTTGATTTTGGAGGTAATTGGGATTCGCACCTGCCTTTGATCGAGTTCTCTTATAATAACAGCTATCATTCCAGTATCGGTATGGCCCCATTTGAAGCACTTTACGGTCGTAAGTGCCGCTCCCCGATTTGTTGGAGCGAGGTGGGAGAAGCTCAAATCACAGGACCCGAACTTGTTCAAGAGACAACCGATAAAATCGCCAAGATCCGTGATCATCTGCTGACTGCCAGAAGCCGACAGAAGAGTTACGCAGATCGTAGGCGAAAGCCTCTCGAATTTCAAGTTGGTGATCTTGTTCTCCTCAAAGTGTCGCCTTGGAAAGGTGTTGTCCGCTTTGGGAAGAAAGGTAAGCTTGCTCCTCGTTATGTTGGTCCATTCAAGATTCTCGCGCGTGTGGGAAAAGTTGCCTACAGACTTGACCTGCCGCCCGCGCTCAGTAATGTGCATCCAACGTTCCATGTATCCAATCTCAAGAAGTGTTTAGCTGACGAGAACCTTCACATTCCACTTGATGAAGTTCAAATTGATGAATCTATGCATTTCGTTGAGAAGCCTGTTGAGATTATGGATCGCGAGGTTAAGCAAACCAAGCGCAGTCGTATCCCTATCGTGAAAGTTCGCTGGGAGTCCAAGCGCGGAGCCGAGTTTACATGGGAAAGGGAAGATCAAATGAAGATCAAGTACCCGCACCTGTTCTCTGCGCAACCTACTTCGAGATAAATTTCGGGACGAAATTTCTTAAAGTAGGGGAGACTGTGACATCTGCCCGATCCGACCCGACCCAGGTACCCGTTTCTCTGACCCGATCTCTTTCTTTTATTATTTAATATTTATACTTATATTTTATTTTTAATAATAATAATATATATTTCCTTCCCGCCTCTTTCTCTCTCTTTCTTTCCGCCGTCCCCTCCCTCTTCCTTCTCTCTTTCCGCCTTGTTTCCCTCTTTTTCTTCTAACTCTTTGCTTGTCCTTTGGTTCTTCCCGCCTAAGGATGTCTGCAGCTCCACGCGCCAGACTCCTTACATGGAAGCCTGCGTGAAGACATCTTGTTCCTGCGATGCGTGAAGAGAACTCTTCTCGCAGCGCGCTAAGAATGCATGTTCTTCCCGCAATGCGCTAAGAATGTATGTTCTTCCCGCGATGCGCTTAGAATTCTAGTTCTTCACGCAACACGCTAAGGATTTGTGATTCTTCCCGCAGTGCGCTAAGGATTGTTGTGCCAGCCTTCGCGCTCGCGCACTCAGCCTTCCCGCGCTTAACCCTTGTATCTTCTGTTTATTCTAGCCGTTTGCTTTTGTAAATGTCTTTTCTTCTGAGCTGTTGACCTAACCTATCTAATGTCTGAATAGTTACTTTCGGCGCAGCATGCGTACCAACCCCATTGGTTGGTAGAAAAAGTGACTGACATTATCTTTTGAGATCTGCTTTTGCCATGCTTTAACCAGTAACTTTATCTGTCCTCTCCCATGCCTTTTTCTGTTCCCTGTCAGCTTTATCTTGCCCCCTGCAGCTGCCATATCTTTTGTTATCTTTTGTTTTGTCTTGTTCTGTTTGTCTTGGAATCTTTTCCCCTTTTTCTGGATTTATGTCTCCTAGGGTTTCTCTATAAATAATAACATTATTTTTCCTAACACTACACACACAAAACACTTAATCTCTCTTATTCTCTCTTGCTCCTTGCTCTCTCTGCCGTCCTCCCTCTCTGCCTCCGTCTTCCTCCTTGTTCTTCCTGCTTTTCCGGTAATATATATTATATATAATAACTTATTAATTATGCTAACTTATAATCAAGACTTAAAACAAATCATTAAAACAATAATCTTGTTTATAGGTTAACTTGTGCTTGCTTAAAGTTGGTTCTTGCGTTATCTATCATCGCATCTTTATCAAGTGAGTAATCTCGTACCTAATCCCTTTTTATTTTTAATGTTTTGGGATGTTCATGTGTTCGTACAAACTTAGAGTCTTAAACTTGTTTATGAACTTTAGTCGCGCAGTATCCCATGTGTTGAGGACGTTTACTTGGCTGTTTATTTGTATGTGTGTATCATTAACCGCTTTGTTCGGCCTATTCCGCAGTTTTCATGGATCCATTAGATGAACACGGGAGACCTATCGTTTACGGTTTTCTTTGTTTACACTTGCACAGATGTTTTCTCGTTTTTGTGCTCAATTGGGAGCACGGATTGAACTATGAACTATGAGCTATGATCTATTTAGGCTTGATCACAATCTGATTGCACCCTTGTTAAACACCAGACATACACGTGTTGCGCGCAGATTTATTGCTATCTATGTATTGTATTAAACTTGATTTCTCACCAACACGCAAGTGTTTGACGTTTATTTTAACACATGTTCAGGTTTGCAGTAGCTGTTTTGGAGCTTGTGGACACATAGGACGTTTTTACTTTTGGACCTAGATTAAAATGTATCAAGACAAGTTATTACTGTTCGAATATTTTGATTTATAATATATTGATTTATGTTGGTTTATTTATATCTTATGTATACGTTGCGCATGCGTGAATGAATATATTTATTAAATATTGACACCCAATAGTGTCACGAGTAATGAAACAATATGTGGCGCCCCGATGTATAATCCGCCTTTGGTCGGGGTGTTACAGATTGGTATCAGAGCTCGTTGACTTTAGGATAGGTGGTTAGACGTAACGGCCTAGAATACCTAAGAGTCCCTTCTCGCGCATGAGAGAAATCTCATGTTTGCACGCTTATTGTTAATTACTCGTTATTTATGAATATGCTCGCATTTGCGCAGTATATGATTTTATGTTTTATTTCGCGATATTTCGATTTTTGCTGAATTTCGATTTTTATTGATTTTTTTCTGCCTATTCGTTTGTTGGGATTTGAAGATCCGAAAAGTCATGGTGATACATGAATAGTTGATTTTCAATTTCCATTTACGATTATGTTCTGAGGTTGGAGACTTGAAAAGTCATGGTGATACATGAATTGTCAACCTCCAATACTCATTTTCTTGTATGTTTTATATTGAAGATTGAAAAGTCATGGTGATACATGAATCGCCAATCTCCAATACTCGTTTGCCCGTATATTTTAAATTGGGAATTCGGAAAGTCATGGTGATACATGAATTGTCGATTCTTGATTCGAATTTGTTACCTTTATTAAGTCTGCATTTAGGGTCATTTATTTTACTTTAACTTTTGACTGTAACTGACTCCGTGAAACCAAGCTTTATAAGATTAAAACTTTGCGCTAAAACCAAGATATTAACTAAAATTAAAATTTTTATAGAATGCCTCCGCTATCTCGCCGATTTCAGAGAAGAGAAGCCTCGCGCATGCGTAGACAGCAACGTTCCCAGGAAATGGCCGCCGCAATAGCCCAAGCCTTGAGCCAAAACAATACCTCGAGTTATAACATTAAGTCCTTTAACGCGGGTAACCCTCCAAAGTTCACAGGTCTTGAAGGAGCCACCGTGATGCTCCAATGGCTCGAAAAGATTGAAAACACTTTCCTCCATACCCGATGCCCCTCAGACAGACGAACCCTATATGCTTCCAGTGTCCTGGAATCCAGAGCGCTTACGTGGTGGAATGGAGTAGCTCATGCGCGTGGCGCAGAAGCTGCTTCCAGCATGCTCTGGGAGGAATTTAAGGAAATTCTTACGCGAGAATTCTGCCCTCCCAACGAAGTTAAGCGCCTGGAGGAGGAATTTTGGAATCTTAAGCAGTACAGCGGTGAAGCGCGCGAGTACGCGACGCGCTTCCATGAACTAAGTTTGCTTGTCCCTCACCTTGTTACCCCTTCCCGCCGAGCCATAGAGAAATTCCTTGGGGGTCTCCCCATGGAAATTCAAGATTCTGTATGGGCCAGAAACCCAGTTACCCTCTCTGACGCCATTGAGTTGGCCGCTGTGCTCAGCGACAACCATGTCAGAGCAGGAACCCTGTTCCTGCGGGGAACTGAGAAGACCAAACTCACCAAGACTGTCCCTGAACCAACAGAAACCAAACCTGAACCCTCAAACCGTAACAACCTCAAGCGCAGGCGCAAGGCCTATGCGCTTACCAACCCGCCCATTGCCCAGCAACCCATTTATCAACCTCCAGTTTACGCGCCTAACCCACTGACAGCCTACCCAACACCTCCTGTAGTTCACAACTATGCCCTAACCAATCCAGCACTCCCTGCCCCGCCACCTAAGAAATCTTACACAGGAAATCAACCCTTTTGCCCAACCTGTAGACTTCACCACCCAACCCAAACCCCGTGTCGACAATGTAACCGATGTGGCCGCGTTGGTCACTCTGCCGAATACTGTAGAGTCCCTTCCGCCAACCCAATTGCGCCAATACCACCAGTTTACCCGCAGAACCCACAACCAACATACCCTAACCCACGACCCAGATCGTGCTTTAACTGCGGTGATCCCAGTCATTTCCGGAACGCGTGCCCGAGACTACAAGTGCAAATCACACAAGCGAATCCGGTGAACCAGATTTCGAACCAAGTGACGCGTGGACGAGCTTTTAATATAACCGCGCACCAAGCGCAAGCGAATAATGACGTAGTTAATGGTACATTTTTGCTTAACGGATTTTATGCTTCTGTACTTTTTGATACTGGCGCCGATCGAAGTTTTATTTCTCGCGCCTTCGAGCAGAAGCTTGCGCGACCGCGCAACGATTTAAAAGATAATTTTTCAGTTGAATTGGCTAACGGTGAAACTGTTTTAATTAACTCGGTGATTAAAGATTGCACGCTTAACCTTAACGAAAACGATTTTCTGATCGACCTCATCCCCATGCCTCTTGGAAGCTTTGATGTTATCATTGGTATGGACTGGCTCTCGAAGAATCGCGCCGAAGTTATTTGCGCCAAGAAATTTATTCGCATACCTCGAGAAAATGGTGATCTTCATATCTACGGCGAGAAACCCTCCCGCGGTCTTAAACTTATGTCTTGCGCCGAAGCCCGAAGACTCATGCGGAAGAAGTGTGTTGCATTCTTAGCCCATGTGGTTAAACCTGCTGAAGAGAAGAAGCTTCGCGATATCCCTGTTGTGCGTGATTTCCCTGAAGTTTTTCCTGATGATCTTCCTGGTATCCCTCCCGCTCGTGAAGTCGAGTTCCGTATTGATCTTGTCCCTGGTGCTTCCCCCGTAGCTAAATCTCCTTACCGTCTTGCGCCCGCTGAGATGCAAGAATTGGCAAGCCAACTTCAAGAGTTGACTGCTAAAGGATTCATCCGCCCTAGCTCTTCGCCCTGGGGTGCTCCGGTGTTGTTCGTTAAAAAGAAAGATGGATCGTTTCGCATGTGTATTGATTACCGCGAGTTGAACAAACTCACCATTAAAAACCGGTATCCTTTACCGCGTATTGACGACCTCTTTGATCAACTCCAAGGTGCCTCTTGTTTCTCGAAGATTGATCTCCGCTCTGGCTATCACCAGTTGCGCATCCGCGATGAAGATGTCCCGAAGACTGCTTTTCGAACTCGTTATGGCCATTTTGAATTCTTGGTCATGTCCTTCGGTTTAACCAATGCACCCGCCGTTTTCATGGATCTAATGAATCGGGTGTGTAGGCCTTTCTTGGATAAATTCGTGATTGTGTTTATCGATGATGTTCTGGTGTATTCTAAGACCAAGGCCGAGCACGAGCAACATCTTCGGTGGGTGTTGCAAAAGCTTAGAGCTGAGCAACTCTATGCTAAGCTTTCCAAGTGTGAATTCTGGTCTGATGAAGTACAGTTTCTTGGCCATGTTGTGAACAAGATGGGTATTCATGTCGACCCATCCAAAATTGAAGCAATCAAGAACTGGATTACGCCATCCTCTCCTTCTGAGATCCGTTCCTTTCTGGGCTTAGCTGGTTATTACCGGCGCTTCATTTCGAACTTCTCGAAGATCGCTTTGCCTTTAACAGCTCTAACGCACAAAGGTAAACCATATATTTGGGGCTCGAAGCAAGAAGAAGCCTTTCTAACGCTCAAGCGTTTGTTGTGTGAAGCTCCTGTTCTTGCGCTACCTGAGGGTAATGATGATTTTGTCGTGTATTGCGATGCATCCAACCAAGGTCTCGGTTGTGTTCTTATGCAACGAGGCAAGGTTATCGCTTACGCATCAAGGCAACTCAAGGTTCATGAAAAGAATTATACAACTCACGACCTCGAACTAGGTGCAGTTGTTTTTGCCTTGAAGATCTGGAGACACTACCTTTATGGCACTAAGTGTATCCTCTACACTGACCATAAAAGCCTTCAGCATATCTTTGATCAAAAGGAACTTAACATGAGACAACGCCGATGGAACGAACTCATCAGCGATTACGAATGTGAGATCCGGTATCATCCTGGTAAGGCTAATGTGGTAGCCGATGCGCTCAGCCGAAAACCCTGCCAACTTAACTGTATCTTGCCGCGCACGCATCTTCACTTTGCGCCGATCCAAAGCAACCTTGAATCGCGCATTCGTGACGCGCAGCGCGCATCCATCAGTAATGGTAACCTTCGCGCCGAGTTAGCGTGTGGCGCGGAAGCGCATTTTGTCCCTAATCTGAGTGGAATTCTCTGCTATCTCAATCGCATTTGGATTCCCTTTGATGAGAATCTTCGCGCTGATATCCTGAGTGAAGCGCACAAATCTCGGTATTCTATTCATCCTGGCGCTGATAAGATGTACAAGGATTTGCGCATAACTTATTGGTGGCCCGGTATGAAAAAGGATATTGCTGTGTTCGTAGCTAAATGCCTGACTTGTTCCAAAGTAAAAGCTGAACACCAACGCCCATCTGGTTTGCTCGAACAACCAGAAATTCCTACGTGGAAATGGGAATGTGTAGCGATGGACTTTATTACCAAGTTACCTTTGACAGCAAGCAAACATGATAGCATTTGGGTAATAGTGGATCGATTGACCAAGTCTGCTCACTTTCTGCCCATTCGTGAAAACTACCGTGTTGAGCAACTCGCGCAGCTTTATGTCAAGGAAATTGTCTGCCGCCATGGTACTCCTTTGAGCATCATATCCGATCGCGATGGCCGTTTTATATCTCGCTTTTGGAAATCTCTCCAATTTGCGCTAGGAACTCGCTTGGACATGAGTACGGCATATCATCCCCAGACTGACGGACAGTCTGAGCGAACTATTCAAACTCTTGAGGATATGCTCCGATCTTGTGTTCTTGATTTTGGAGGTAATTGGGATTCGCACCTGCCTTTGATCGAGTTCTCTTATAATAACAGCTATCATTCCAGTATCGGTATGGCCCCATTTGAAGCACTTTACGGTCGTAAGTGCCGCTCCCCGATTTGTTGGAGCGAGGTGGGAGAAGCTCAAATCACAGGACCCGAACTTGTTCAAGAGACAACCGATAAAATCGCCAAGATCCGTGATCATCTGCTGACTGCCAGAAGCCGACAGAAGAGTTACGCAGATCGTAGGCGAAAGCCTCTCGAATTTCAAGTTGGTGATCTTGTTCTCCTCAAAGTGTCGCCTTGGAAAGGTGTTGTCCGCTTTGGGAAGAAAGGTAAGCTTGCTCCTCGTTATGTTGGTCCATTCAAGATTCTCGCGCGTGTGGGAAAAGTTGCCTACAGACTTGACCTGCCGCCCGCGCTCAGTAATGTGCATCCAACGTTCCATGTATCCAATCTCAAGAAGTGTTTAGCTGACGAGAACCTTCACATTCCACTTGATGAAGTTCAAATTGATGAATCTATGCATTTCGTTGAGAAGCCTGTTGAGATTATGGATCGCGAGGTTAAGCAAACCAAGCGCAGTCGTATCCCTATCGTGAAAGTTCGCTGGGAGTCCAAGCGCGGAGCCGAGTTTACATGGGAAAGGGAAGATCAAATGAAGATCAAGTACCCGCACCTGTTCTCTGCGCAACCTACTTCGAGATAAATTTCGGGACGAAATTTCTTAAAGTAGGGGAGACTGTGACATCTGCCCGATCCGACCCGACCCAGGTACCCGTTTCTCTGACCCGATCTCTTTCTTTTATTATTTAATATTTATACTTATATTTTATTTTTAATAATAATAATATATATTTCCTTCCCGCCTCTTTCTCTCTCTTTCTTTCCGCCGTCCCCTCCCTCTTCCTTCTCTCTTTCCGCCTTGTTTCCCTCTTTTTCTTCTAACTCTTTGCTTGTCCTTTGGTTCTTCCCGCCTAAGGATGTCTGCAGCTCCACGCGCCAGACTCCTTACATGGAAGCCTGCGTGAAGACATCTTGTTCCTGCGATGCGTGAAGAGAACTCTTCTCGCAGCGCGCTAAGAATGCATGTTCTTCCCGCAATGCGCTAAGAATGTATGTTCTTCCCGCGATGCGCTTAGAATTCTAGTTCTTCACGCAGCACGCTAAGGATTTGTGATTCTTCCCGCAGTGCGCTAAGGATTGTTGTGCCAGCCTTCGCGCTCGCGCACTCAGCCTTCCCGCGCTTAACCCTTGTATCTTCTGTTTATTCTAGCCGTTTGCTTTTGTAAATGTCTTTTCTTCTGAGCTGTTGACCTAACCTATCTAATGTCTGAATAGTTACTTTCGGCGCAGCATGCGTACCAACCCCATTGGTTGGTAGAAAAAGTGACTGACATTATCTTTTGAGATCTGCTTTTGCCATGCTTTAACCAGTAACTTTATCTGTCCTCTCCCATGCCTTTTTCTGTTCCCTGTCAGCTTTATCTTGCCCCCTGCAGCTGCCATATCTTTTGTTATCTTTTGTTTTGTCTTGTTCTGTTTGTCTTGGAATCTTTTCCCCTTTTTCTGGATTTATGTCTCCTAGGGTTTCTCTATAAATAATAACATTATTTTTCCTAACACTACACACACAAAACACTTAATCTCTCTTATTCTCTCTTGCTCCTTGCTCTCTCTGTCGTCCTCCCTCTCTGCCTCCGTCTTCCTCCTTGTTCTTCCTGCTTTTCCGGTAATATATATTATATATAATAACTTATTAATTATGCTAACTTATAATCAAGACTTAAAACAAATCATTAAAACAATAATCTTGTTTATAGGTTAACTTGTGCTTGCTTAAAGTTGGTTCTTGCGTTATCTATCATCGCATCTTTATCAAGTGAGTAATCTCGTACCTAATCCCTTTTTATTTTTAATGTTTTGGGATGTTCATGTGTTCGTACAAACTTAGAGTCTTAAACTTGTTTATGAACTTTAGTCGCGCAGTATCCCATGTGTTGAGGACGTTTACTTGGCTGTTTATTTGTATGTGTGTATCATTAACCGCTTTGTTCGGCCTATTCCGCAGTTTTCATGGATCCATTAGATGAACACGGGAGACCTATCGTTTACGGTTTTCTTTGTTTACACTTGCACAGATGTTTTCTCGTTTTTGTGCTCAATTGGGAGCACGGATTGAACTATGAACTATGAGCTATGATCTATTTAGGCTTGATCACAATCTGATTGCACCCTTGTTAAACACCAGACATACACGTGTTGCGCGCAGATTTATTGCTATCTATGTATTGTATTAAACTTGATTTCTCACCAACACGCAAGTGTTTGACGTTTATTTTAACACATGTTCAGGTTTGCAGTAGCTGTTTTGGAGCTTGTGGACACATAGGACGTTTTTACTTTTGGACCTAGATTAAAATGTATCAAGACAAGTTATTACTGTTCGAATATTTTGATTTATAATATATTGATTTATGTTGGTTTATTTATATCTTATGTATACGTTGCGCATGCGTGAATGAATATATTTATTAAATATTGACACCCAATAGTGTCACGAGTAATGAAACAATATGTGGCGCCCCGATGTATAATCCGCCTTTGGTCGGGGTGTTACAGAGATGCCATATGACATTTGAGTGACTAATTTAACCCACAAACACCTTTTTCGACTTTTTATTTTTTTTAACAAAATATTAAGTTAATAACTAAAAAACAACAATGGCGTGTTCATTTTGCGGAATTCAATGAAACTGGACGAAATGGGAATATAAATCCCACAAATTCCTGTGTTCGTTTCACTATTAACTGGAATTGGAATTGAAAGAGAATCCCGTCAAATCCCACTTCATAGGATTTTAAAATCCCACCAGTTTTAAAAGGAATATTAAGAATTGTTTAATTAAACCCTAACAACAGTCGTTCTTTCACATTATCATTCTTCACCACTATGCACTGTGCTCCACCGCCTCTCTCCACCACCATGCCCCACCGCCATTCTCCATCACTGTGAACCACAGTCTTGCTTGTCTACCTCCCGTCCTCCACCTTCGTTCTTCTCCATCGTAGTTCTCCTCCACCACAAGTTAGGTTTTCTTGGTTTTTATACTTTAATTTATGTTTTGTGTTTATAATTCTTGTTTAATACTTGCCTAATTTATGTATCTTGTTTGAACTTTTACATCTCATGTATGATTTTGTAGCTATTAACATTGGTCTACTATAGTTGAGTGTTATGATTTTCTATCAAAGTTGATTTTAAAATCCATCTTTTGAAAGGGGTATCCTTCTTATTATTCCCATTTTTGAAATGGGTGTAGGTTACTCTTGGATACGTTTCAAAGGGTTATCAAAAGTTTTTGAAATTTTGAAATATTTTTAATAAATGTTCATAGCACACCAACTGTTTGATGAAATGCTTCAACCAGATTTGTGCTTGATGAAATACTCTGATATAATTTGTTAAATACAAATTATCATAATATTGTTGTTTCAACAAATTTTAACTCATTTTGTGTTGGTAACGTGTAAATAGGAAATGGCTCTACTTAGTTTACAAACTCACAAACGTAACTAAAGGAACACGACATTGATTTTGGCATAGTGGAACCAACTTATTACAACTGTTTATTTGCTTATGCTTTCACTTCACATGTTGGTAGTCAAATACAAAATAGATATACCACTGATTCGACACTCTTCAGCAAAACTAGATCGATATTCAATATTGTATATGTATGTTTATGAGAGTGACATCATGTCTATATCTCAAATTAGAATCATTCGAGCATGTTTTATCAAATTGCGTGACATGCTTAAAATATTTGGAGGATTAAAATCAAATAGGAATATGGACATTGATGAACAAGTAGCCATCTTTATTCACATCAAAGCTCACAATGTTAAGAATTGGTCATAATATGTAGTTTTCATTGTTTGGGAGACATAATTAGTATATGTGTTTCTTGAGATTGTAATGCAATGATTAGATTGCATTCACCTTTTCTTAAAAAGCCTGAACATGTTCCCGAGAATTCTACTGATCATAGGTGAAAATGGTTCAAGGTATTATGCAATCATTATACTTTTTTTGGTAACTTGCATTAGGGATTAGATATGTATAATAACACTTTTTTTGTACTTTTGATTTTAGAATTGTTTAAGGGCTTTGGATGGAACATACATAATATGTTTAGTGCCTAGTGAAGAAAGCCTAAATATAGAACAAGAAAAAGAGAGATTGCTATGAATGTGTTAGGTGGGTGTTCACAAGATATGAAATTTATAATTGTGTTACCCGGTTGGGAAGGTGTGGCGGCTGATGGTAGAGTCCTTCGATATGCTCTTGATAGGCCACATGGATTGAAAGTTTCAAGGTCGGGTATGTAACAATATATATATATATATATATATATATATATATATATATATATATATACATATCATTTAGGCGTATAGAATAAATATAGTAAAATGAGGTAGTTTTGGTGTTTATTAACTATAATGTATTTTTAGGTTATTATTTGGTAGATGCAGGATACACAAATGGAGAAGGTTTCCTTGCCCCTTATAAAGGTCAAAGATATCATTTAAATGATTGGCGTGATGGACACTAATCTAAAAGAATTGTTTAACATGAAACATTCGTTCGCAATAAATGTTATAGAAAGATGTTTTGGTATTTTAAAGGCAAGGTGGGAAATTTTGAGAGATCACTCATACTGTACCATTACCCAAGAAAATAGGATCACAATGGCATGTTGTTTGCTTCATAACTTTATAAGAAGAGAAATTCCAATAGATCCATTTGGTAATGAGGACGAGGATGAGGATGAGGGCGAGGAAGAGATCGAGGTAGACAACGTGATTGCGGATGAAGACGACGAGGAAGACGAAGATAATGTAACTTATATCGGAACTTCAAATGAGTAGACAACATTTAGAAACAATCTTGCCCAAAGCATGTTTGACTCTTGGAGTGCTACCAATTGATTAAAACTGTCTTAGAAACTAATTGCTTATGCTATTTTTGTGTTGATTAAGTTATTTGGTGATGTTGAATTTATTAAATACTTGCTTATGATATTTTGTGTTGATTATACTATTTTGGTGGTGTTGGATTATTAAATACTTTTTTTGTGATGATTTTGTTTGTTTATTATGAATTTAGGTGATGCTTATGTCATTGTGTTCTTGTATTGTGTATGCTAATTTTAAACAATATATATATATATTTGTTTTAGTTCATGTTTTTTCTATAGAAATGAAGAGCAGTAGAAAATATCGAGGGTGGAGTGCCGAAGAAGATGCAAAACTTATTGAGGCCTTTATAGACATGGTTAACACGAAGGGATTTAAATCCGGCAATGGCTTTAGAACCGGGTACTTGCAACATCTTGAATCATCGTTGAAAGAATCACTTCCCGAAACAGACCTTTTGGCTAGACCGCACATCGAATCAAGAGTCAAAACAATGAAAAAGTCTGGGTAATCGTTCAAGATATGTTAAACACTAGTGGATTTTGTTATGATAAAGAACATAATTGTGTGACCGCCGAAGCTCCCATGTGGGAAGCTTATGTTGAGGTATGTGTTAGATTTTTATGTTATTAACATTTATTATTATTTATTATTTGGTTAATCATAAAATGTATTGATGTTTTGTTTATAATAATCTTATCTTGTCAATAGAAACATCCAACATCAGATAAATGGAAATGTAAAAGTCTTCCTCATTATGAAGAAATGTGTGTTATTTTCGGAAATGATCGAGCTCAAGGTAATAGAGCCAAAAGTGTGGTCAAGATGGAAGAAGAGGCGAACAGGGAGGAACTAGAGGACCAAATGGATAATGAATTTGATGAGTTTAGTTATAATGAAGGCATTAATGCAAGTGTTCAATTTGAGACACTTCAAGTGGTCGAGGTAAGAAGAGGAAACGTGCATGCCAAGTTAATTCTTTGTTTCAAAATTTCAATGATGGAGTTGTTTTATTTGGTGATCGTCTTAAGGAAACGTCGGTCGGATTGAGTGAAGGGATAAAGTATGAACTTGAGAAAGAAAAGAAAACAACAATGATCACTTCCGAGATTAAAAAAATGACAACTTTGTCTCAATTGGAAAAGTTTAGAGCTATTGAAGAAATCAAAAGTGACTATAATAGGGTGTCGACTTTTTGGGATTTGGGTGAAGAAGAAAGAGAGGATTGGGTGAGGCATTTGTTGTCTAAGTAAAAGTTTAGCTATGTCATATGTTCGTATTTTGGTACTTTTATTAGTGGTGTTTACAACTCGTCGTCATATGTTGGAAAGACTTTTATTCGTATTTTGAAAACTTTCTACGTGTGTTTGAACGTTGGTTTTAGTATGGTATGTTCTAATTAGTAGATATGACAATATGCTAAATTTATTATTGGTCTAGACATGTATGATGAAGATGGGTGATAAGGGTTTTTGGACTTAATCGAATCAAATGTTTGTTTATTGTGTTGTTATGGCGTGTTATTGTGTGACAAGCATAAAAACACATGTATTTGTTTTTTATTATTTTCTTAAATTTTTTTAGTAGTTCTAGATTTTTTATATTCGTTTTTTTTTTAAATTTTGTATATATATTTAATACATTTTTTTGTTTTTTTATTATTTGTTTGATTTTAAAATAAATTTTCGATTTTTTAATTAATTTTCTGATATTTATTTTTTAGATTTTTTTAAATTATCATTTTCTTGTTATTTTATTATTTATATGTTAGTAGATTGACGGAAGATGAATAGAATGGAGAAAATTTCATTCCAATAACATATTAACTAACCAAACACATGATGAGGATTTTCAGACATTCCATTCCAATTTCAATTCCAGTTTATAAAATTTTTTTCATAAAACGAACGCGCCCTAAACAGTTATATTTTAATATATATAACTAACTTTTACGGTAATGTACATTTGATTATTGCCTTTTTACATTCCAGCTAACTTTTCTTTACAAGGCATATAAGTTTAAATCTCAGTTAGTTGAGAAACTTTTAGAACACCCAGTATGACAGTTAAGTTCTTTTTTTTAACACAATATATTATTATTAAATAAAAATTACAAAAAATACCTATAAATTATACCAATGTGTTACTGGTATATCTCATAGATAACTTAATACTTTTTTGTTAATTTTTTATGTGATAATAATAACATATTACACTTTGTTTAAAAAAAAAATAATTGTTACTCAATTTCAAGTGTTTCCAGAGTTATTTGAACTCATATGGGTTTTTAAATAAACCTTACCCTACAGGGTAGAGTTATTATAATAAACAATGTTTATTGTTAAGAGTATAGCAATAGATTTAGACCCGTGGATATATGATCCATCGGTTGTAATTAATAGTTTCTAAAACTTTAAAGTGTCTTATTTATGTGGTATAGTAAGGTTAAGTTATTCTACAAAGGGGAATAAAAATAAGAATAACTTGTAGCCACATAAAAAAACCCGTAAAATAAAATTAAAAAAAAATAAATAAGAAGTTCATAACTCAAAATTTAATAAAAAAACACAAAATGTTTCTACCGTCTTTCTCGTTCTCATAAAAAAACACAATGGTAAGTGAAAAAAGTCGTCGTGTATTTTTGTTTATCATTATGTTTTGTGCTTATTTTCGTCATTAATTGTGTCTTTTTTCCTTGACATTGTGTCTTTTTTTCTTTATATTATGTTATATTACTCAACATTGTGCTATAATTTGTTTGGAATTGTGTTATATTTTGCGATCTATTGTGTCTTTTTTTATATAATTGTGTTTTTTGTTCATTTTCGTCATTGTGTCTTTGATCACACCAATGTATCTTTTCATCATTTTTTTTTTATTTTTTCACATTTTCTTTTGAACGAGAATAATGGCGGAAACATTTTAGTTTTTTTTTATATTTTTCGTTTTTTATATATATTTTGAGTTATAATTTTTTTTATTATTATTTTTAATTTATTTTTAAGTGGTTTCTTTGTGTGATCAAAAATCCTTTTCCCACTTCTTATTTTTGTCTTCTTTTGTATTTTAATTTTACCCGTTATTGTTGTGGTATAATTTATTTTAAAGTATTTTCACATTTCTCACATAACAATTAGTTTTATTTGAACCCTCATCTTACCCTATACACACACACAAAACTAGATGTGAACTATATGATACCACTTGAGACGTTGAAGCCTTGTTGTCGTAGGAGTCTGAACCAAAGTGAGGTGCTATGGAGGCTATTCTCATTTATCCCCTCATCCCCATACATATCATAAATAGTCTTTAAGCATTCCTCTATTTCATCTTCGAAATGATATGCTACACCAAGGTGTTGGGCCGCATCAATAAGTTCCAATAACTTCGTAGGCTCCATTGATCCTCCCATCACCAGCTCTTTCCGCACATTCTCTTTTAGCTCCTTGGCCCATTGTTCATCACAAGCTTGATCCTTTCCCTACACGAAAAAAGTGAAACAATTACAAAAATACCAACCCGGTCACATTAAAAATGGTTCATCATATGATTACAAAGTAATGATGTACGAAATACAAAACCTCATTTATAAAGATAAGAGCATTCACAACACTAACTTGAGAATTAGTTATCTTTAGAAACAGGGTGTCTCATTCGCCTACAGTTTGAGAAGGGGTGATGAGACGAACTGCCTCATTTTGTGATGGCCCGTCTAACCGCCCTTGTCAGCAAATATGTCACAAACTCGACTATAACGTGTGATAAACGATTTGTGACTCATCCTTAGTCTATAAGGATATAAATGCAGCCACTAGCTGGAAAATTCCCATCACAAAACATCTAAAATTAATACCCAACACTTTAAACGAGTATAAGCAAGTGTTTGAAAGTTGTTAAGTAAGAAAAGGTCAAGCAAGGGTGGTACAAGGTCGTAGCGAAGCTTCGATCACTTTCCAGCAGTGCTAGAGGCTATAACAAGTCATTCCTAGATTCTGATATAACTTGAAGTAAGGTATAGTGTTCTAGCATCTTTTAAATTATATTTATTATATTTAAGTGAGTTTCTAAGCTGTTAGCATTCAAACCCCAAGTATGATAAGCTACATGAGTTATAATACTAAGTGTTTTAAGCTAGTATAAGTCTTAGAACTTATAAACGGATGTCGGAAAGATATCCAAAACAAGTTTTAGTTTTAAAAGGCCAAACAGAAGGATTATTCGGGATGACTAATCAGAAGGATTCTGACTTAACCCTAATTCGTTAGCGGGGAAATGACGAACTAGCAAGTAATTCGTTAAGGAAGAATAACGAATTAGCTTCATTCGTAAGCAGTTCGTTATGGGGGGATGACGAATGAACCCTCATTCGTTAGAATGCCCATTCTTTATAAAAGGGTCAGTTCGTCTTAAAGGCCAATTCGTTATGAAGGCAAATTCGCTATGAAGGTCAGTTCGTTATGAAGTAACGAAATAGTCCATTCGTTATGAAAGACAGAAGTGACGTATGAACCCCAATTCGTTAAGAAATTGGATAACGAATTAGAGTTTCAAAGAATGACAGAAAGGTCCCTGAACTTATAATAAAATGGATTAATTACAAAGAAGCCCTTGAACTTTTGGGTTAGCAAATAAAATAATAAATTAGAATTTCAAAGAAGCCCTCGACCCCAGCCAGGGGCTCTGCCCTTTGGACCCTGCTAGGGGTTGCCGCCCCTAGAAACCCGATGCCAGGGGTGCTGCCCCGGACCCCGTTCATTGATGGTTATAATTAAACTAGAAACGCAATATGGGTAGAGATAGTTAATTGATACATGTAATTTTTATACAGTTAGTCGCGCACAACTAAAGAAAGGAATAGCCGTTAACGGTGAACGTAACCGCATTCAGGTGAGTTTCTAGCCCCATTCCTTGTTATGTTTTCGGGGCTGTGTGCATACATGATGTGATTAGTTAATACACTTACCCTAAGTGGTAAGTGTATGCCTCGTATGATTATTGTATGAATGAATGCTTGACGGTGCGTGAATGATCTTCGGATATTGCATGTACCGACAGGTGATAGTTTGATGATATGATTGTTGTATATGATTAATGAATGATGTATGTATGTATGAAACTCATAATTATATATATATATATAGAAAGGTATGGCATGATGGTATGGAAGAAAGGGAGACCGGACCCTAATAATATCCGAGGATGGAGGGTACCAGACCCTAATAATATCCGAGGATGGAGGGTACCGAACCCTAATAATATCCGAGGATGGAGGGTACCGGACCCTAATATTATACGGGGAAGAAGGGAGACCGGACCCTAATAATATCCGAGGATGGAGGGTACCAGACCCTAATAATATCCGAGGTATGTAGGGCGATATGCTCTTTATAATGTAAGGCTAGTTATGAATGTATATGGAAGAATGATGAACATGTTAAGTATGTAATGCGTACCTTCGGGGCACGTATATGTGTACGTAAAGTAGGTTATTTGATTAACTAGAACTCACTCAACATAGCTGACTTTTAGTATGCATGCAGGTGAGTAGGATAAGGCAACTCGCTTGATGAGGACACATGGCATGGAATTGAAAATACTGGCATCTCAAGGGAATGTTATGATGTTTTAAAGACTATATTTTGTTTTAAATGACTATAGATGTTTGTTAAGACAAGATTTGAAAGTTATGTAATATGTTATGGTTGAAGTCTTATATTCAGCGTAAAGTTTTAATCAACTCTGATATTTAGAACTGTGTTTATGAGTAAATCCAACGTCCAATGTGACGCACCGGTAACGGGGCCTTACATTCAAAGTAAAGTCTGCTCGAAGTAATGTTCCGAGTAAACTAAGGATAAGAAGGTCTGCTTAATAAGGAATATGTTTACTTGAATACCTATTTTACACTTAGATTTATTTTAAGAATGTTATGTAATGATTAGGGTTTCTAGAAGGTATGTCATGTACATATAAATAGAATGATTAGGTCATATTGATGAGACATCCTTGAATATACCTCTTACAACTACCTACCTGATAGACACATCTGACATTTTCACCTATAAACCTTAAGTTTTCCAATTGTGTCATATGGATAATCAATATAATGGAAATCTTTTGAGTTATCTTGTGTATTTTTGCTCTTGCTTTATTTTCTATATTTAGTAACTTTCCAATTATAGTTGATTCCGCTGGCTACACTTGGAGGTCTTCAATATAATTGTGTTTCGTGAGACTTGTCCGATTATTACAAACAGTGTCACGAAATATACGGTCCTGACATATTATTATTATTATTATTATATAATTCAAATTTTTTTCTTCTTCGGTGGATTCGCAAACAAGGTAAAAAAAAAGAAATATGGATAATATACATTCATAAGATTATTATAATTCATATGTGATGACAAAATAATCTTAAATGTAGTTTATCAAATTAAATCTTTGAAGTTCTGGTACAGGAGGGCCACACCAAGTGCTAATATTATGAATTTGGCTATATCACAACAAAAATTCATTAAATGAATCATGGGCCCTACAACAATTAGGGGAAGCAAAACAACCACATCAATAGAGGGGGGAAATTAGCTACTGTGGTTGGAGGAAAATATTAAAGTCGACTAAAATGGAGTTAATACCTTCAAAGATAGGAAAACAATGGCCTTAACCTAATGGTCTAGTGGTATGATGCTTACTCGTTCAAAATGGAGATGATGGGTTCAAATTCTTGGGTCATAGAGAAATTTGATGAAAATAAATTTGTTCAAAAAAATACCTTCAAAGAGAACCACGGCAAACCATTGGGGAGTAACAAAAGTGAAGCAAGCAATCTGTCAAATATGAGGGTAATTTATGATTTAATAAGAAATTATTAGACACAAATTTTTTCTCTCCTAATACTTCAATTTTCCAGCATTTTTCCCTTCTTTCCTCTCCACTTATCTTCTTAAAAAATAACTTAAACATGGATTTTTTTTTCATATTTTCCTCCATTTACTCCCCACCCCCTCCCCTTTTTTTTGTTAAATTAGACTATGGAACACAACGTTAAAAGAAATAAGCAGGCATGGTACTAAGTAGGGATGTCATAACATGTCGGACACGACACGATAAGACACGATGACCTGTGGTACTAAACACAACACGATAACTAATCGTATTATATTTTCCAAACACGAACATGTATAGTAACAGGTTAACCTGTTAAGATATGTTAATGAACCTGTTTAAAGACAATGAATAATATATGTGTAATGAAACAAAAATTTTCAAAACGAGCTTAAAAGTCTTAATTAATACATAATCCATAGCATATTTGAAACAAAAAAACGCAAATCTATAACATACTTGAAGCAAAAAACCTGGTCAAAACATGGTCATGTTAACTTCAACACACCCATGTTACCAAGAACAAGAGGAAAAGACAAAATAGAAGGTTATGAAGCTTTACATGGTCGTGCTTTGCCAAAACACACCCCATGTTTAAAGTACAAGAGAAAATGACAAATTTGGAATATTCTGGACTCACCACGGTCGTGTCTTGCTTAACACAGCTGTGTTTTCCCTTGTTGTATGACCTGACAACGAGCATTTAAGAATATAAGACAAAAGAAGTTAACACGGTTGTGCCTAGGTAAAACATGGTTGTGCCCACCTCAACATGGTCGTGCGCAGACAAAAGATGGCCGTGTTCAGATAAGACTTCCTTATGTACTTTCTGACACCACTACCAGACAAAAAACTCAACATGGCCATGCCCACCAAAACATGGCCATGTTTTGGCGCCCAGCTCAGCCTATAAATACTATGGTCATCTCCCACATCTAATACACCTTCCAACCTCATTTACTCCACTTCAGCCACCTTTTTTCACCACCATAAATAAGGGATTTGTCCCATTTATCCAATCTTTGAAGATTAAGGAGATTAAGCTCTTGAAAGAGGTCATTAGCATCAAATATTAGTCATCCAAATTGGTTAGATTGTTTCAACTTGATCATGTTTGTATCTATTACTTTGATTGTTAACATTATGTTTATTATTGGCTAAACTTTCGTAGTATCATCTTGGTTTACAATGAATGTTAATTAAAGTTTAATAATGTTAGTTAAACATGTGATTGGTTTTTAATAAATACTAGTTATGTTGAAATTATTACTTGATGATAAATGTTAAAATACTCTTAAAAGATACCCCAAGTGCCAAGCTTACGATAAGGCGAGAAATTGCTAGTCTTGTGAGGCCTTGGTGAACCTTAAAATAGACACCAAGTTTCGATCTTGACGATAAACAGAGAACTGTCACTTTTGTAAGGGCTTAGTTATTAAATTAAGAATCTTTAAATGAGCTGTCAAGTTCCGAGCATGATGATAAGCCCAGGAATTTCCATTCTTGAAAGGGCTTGATCGGAGAAAAAACGTGAATCCTAATATTGACATGGACCAAGTGGAATATTAGTAGTGATTAATCATTTACAATGGGAACTATCTACAATGTTTGTGAAAACGGATTGTTGATATTCATTCACTAAAATTGGTTAATTACTCGTTAAGTGAGTGTGCAACATAACATGAGTTCTATAATAGTTCAAGAGTTGTGTGGATTAAGACTTGGTAATTCAAGGTTAATCATTTACAACTCAACTAATCTTAATTGATACTTTATGTACAATACAAAGGAAATTTTTACTAAAGTATCAAGGACAATTCACTTAGTAATTTAAGGGATTCTCATCTTTAAAGTGAGTTATTTTATAAATATTTATCATAAACCATTTGCTTACATATAATAATGTTTTAGTGTAGATCGTGAAGTTATGCATATCTCTTTCTTTAATTATCATGGAATAACATAACTTAGGAATAAGGTCTTATTCCCACATTTAATCACCATAGCAAGCTCATATCACATGTTTACTAATTCATTGTTGAATCAAAGTTAATTAAGAAGAGTTAGAACCAAGATGATACACTTTTATCTTTGATCTTCCATCTAAAAATATAAAAATGCAAAAATATTGTAACATTCGTTACTTTTCAAACCCGAAAACCCGACCCATTTTAAATTTTCGGTTTTGTTCTATTTAAAGTTATATATATATTTCAAATTTGTTTATGTATTTTTATATTGAATTCGTTAAACCTATCCGTTTCGTCGTTTCAATGTAGGCGTAAATATCATTCGATAATTTAATAATAATTATGACGCTTTATTGTCATTATTAACTCATGTTCTATTTCGTGTAATTCATTAACGAAATTTCAAGTTTTAACATGTTACTTAATCGAGTTCCAAACTATTTGGGGATAATACGAAAATAATTCAACTTGGTAACTTTTATCACCTTTATATAATACCTAAAAGCATAAGGTTTAAATTGTAATTAAATCTTTCTTTTATGATTTAATATAGCTTGAAACATGAAGGACCAATGTGTAAATGTAATTAAAATATTATAATTTTAAATTCCCGGCCCTCAACCCCTTGTCCCGTTCGTTTTTCGGCCAGAAATCCGGCCGCCGGTTTCAGGCGCCAGCAAGTAATAAAATCCGCGTCTAACCTTCGTTTGATACGTTAATTTATATTCCCAAACGTCTTCTCTATCATTGATAGACATTAATATGTGATTTATATCGTCATTAACAACCTAATTAACACATATTAATCATCAAAACCGTCGTACTAATTTTAAAAACCCATTAACGAGCAATCAAGCCTCTATGCTCCAATTGAACCTATATATAGACCGATAATCTCAACCTAAACTTGCTACAACCAACGTAATTCACTAAAACACACTGTGTATAGGCAGATTAATCGGCCATTTATTATTCCGGCCACATCATCGTTCATCTTCATTCCTTCTCGCTACGAGGTAATGGTTACATTTTTTTGAATCATTTTAAGCCACAAAACAAAAACCCTAACAATGTTTAAGCCAACATGGAACCAAATGAGCGAATTGAAATCCTAGGGTTTGGATGAAGAAGATGAACCTATAACTTGTTTTATATATTTGTTTTGTTTCTGAGATCCTAACAAACAAACGATCTGGTCTAACTAGTTAGTCCTTTAACATGTAAATCGGGGGACTAGTTCTATTGTTTGTTTTGTTTTGGTTTCTTTTATTTTTAAAAAACCTTTCTTTTAATATTTAATAACGAAATAAAATTTATAAAAATTATTATAAATCAAATAAAATCATTTATAATTAAATAAAAATTGTTTTAGTTTATTTTATAACCTTCTCATCCGGAAACCAAGCTTTTCCAACCCGAAACGTTTGTTAAAACTCGTGAAATAAATATATAAATATATATACAATATCGTCGTAAACTATATAAATTCCAAACGACACTAAACTAAAATATACCGGTAAAAGGCGTAAACATTAATATATTCAAAGTTAATATTAATCTCGTAAGTAATATTATATTAATAACTAACATTTCGTTAAAATTTATAACACGTTAGCATAATTATTTTCAAAACTAAAATTCCGTTAAGATCCATAATTCATAAACATTATAAATCTCAAACCCGTCAAGTTTGTTTAAAACTAGCTTAACTTATATATATGTATACATATTTCCGTTCGTTAAACTTTAACATTCGTTAATGTATAAAATAATATTATAATATCCAACTCCATAATAAAATGTACATTCAACACTTCTAAAACCCGACAACCGATTTATCGCTATTTATAATTCGTTAGTTAATATTGAGTTTGTACTTTTAATTCTAATTCGTGATGTTCAATTGTTTCGGTTTCATTTACGCACTTTCGGTTTTATTTCAAGTTTGTCTTCAACTTCAATGTGAGTTTCTCACACCCCCTTTTTACCCCTTTTAACTATTTTGGGGGTAGCATATATATCCTATCAAAAATGCAATTTATTTATTTATTATTTACAAACTACAATTCGCATCATGGACTTGTGTTTTTACTTGTTACTTGCTCAATTATTACGTGCATGGATTTCTTCGATAAGTATAATCATACGCCCCCCTTTGTACTCATGGACCATTGTTTCTAGTGGAAAACGGACTCCGATCTAGGTACATTGGTGCACAATCCCAACTGGAAAAGACCTTCATTTATTCTTTACACTCATGGATCATTGATTCTAGTGTAAAGAAACCTTATGTGTTTTTCACAAGTTTTCATGGAATTGTATGGTTTTTATATATTATTTAAACTGTGTGAACTCACCAACTATTAAGTTAGTTGACATTATTTTATATATATGTTACAGGTACCGTTATTAGAGAATAAAACATATGAAGTCACTAGAAGTTAGGTTATTTAAATAATAAACAAGAAGACGTTTGTTTTGTTTCTTTCTCTTCCAAGGCCGGGGCTGGTGTGAAAATCCTTGGTGGTGCTGTAAGCCGGGATGCGGGGTTTATTAGCAGTTTGGCTATGAAAAGGGCATCTAGCGCTGTGGAACTGATGAGCTGTCTCCTAAGACTTCGGGATCCTCAATGCGAGCTTCTTTTGCTTCGCTCATGTATGGGAGTCGCAAAGATTTTGTTCGGTTTGAGAACCTGTCAACCTATGTATGTAGGGGAAGCTGTTTCTATATTTGACAATGGTATTCGAAGGGTGATTGAGGACATCGTGGTTTGTGGGGGTCCGTTCTTCGGGGATCTCCAATTGAGGTTGGCATCACTACCTACCCGTTTTGGGGGGTTGGGTCTATGTTCGGCCGAGGATGTATCTACATATGCTTTTGTGGCTTCGAGAGCACAATCGTGGTGTTTGCAAGACCATATTCTTTGGGGTTGTGATATTAATAGGTTGGACTCTGATTATGGGTGTGCGATGGATAGTTTACGTACTTCACTTCCAGATTTTGATCTTAGCAGGTTCTCTAATAAGGACACCGCCCCCGCCCCCCTAAAGCCAACATGTTGTGACGAATACCTTATTTAGTGGAATCGCCCAGAGTTTAGAAGTGAAGTTTGATCTATCCCCTCGTCAAAAGGCGGTGTTTGAATGCCTTCGGGCTCCTCGGGCTCAGGATTTTCTAACGGCCATCCCCATTTAAGGATTGGGCCAACATATGTTGGGTTTAGAGTATCGGGCTATCCTTAAATACTGGTTAATGATCCCTATGTTCCCGACTGATGAGCCTTGCCCAATTTTTCGCAAAGTCTGTTTGGATTCTTTTGGAGACCATGCGTTGCATTGCAAAGAATTACCTGGATTTAAATACAGACATGATTTGGTTAGGGATATTCTGTGTGATGTTCTTAAACGGGCAGAGATTTCTGCTAAAAAGGAAGCCCCTGTTAACTTTCTCACGGATCCTCTTGAAGGGAGGTCTACTTTACGACCAGCTGATATTCTTGTGTTCGGGTGGGCATGGGGAAAACACACCTGTGTAGATCTTACAGGAGTGTCTCCTCTTGCTGGGTTCAGACCGTGGGTTTTTTTGTGGGTCAGGCTGCGCTGAAGGCTGAATCGGGCAAAGTTGTTAAACACGAGAAAGCTTGTTTAGAGAATCAACATGTCTTCCTCACATTTGCTTTTGATACATTTGGTTTTCTGGCCCAGAGGCTGTGAACTTTTTGAGTAGGGTTCAGCGTGTCGTACACGGAACCTCTTCAGCTCCTAAGTCCTAAGGTTTCGTTTTTAGTAGGATTGGCTTTGCTATTCAAAAGGGGTTGCGGCGCAGCTTGTTGCCCGTTTACCTGCCACTTTATTGTAATCGTTTTGCTTGATATGTGAAATATGCATCTCGATCTTTATTAGAAAAAAATGATTTAATGATAATATTGTCACTTAATAGTGTCACATGTGTTTTGGGCAATCTGTACGTCACACTCGGGCGTATTCCGCTTTAGCCGGGGTGTTACAAATATTGTCTTTTAATTTATTTCATTAAATTCCTCTTAGAAAACTTACTAGTCAAACCAAAATCAATATGGCATTTACTTCCAGCTAAAATAAATATAACGATTTAGTAGTAAAAATCAAACAAGTGTGTATGTGGATTGATAATTGGTTCTTACATACTATATATATGTAACAACCCGGCTAAAGCGGAATACGCCCGAGTGCGACGTACAGATTGCTCAAAACACATGTGACACTATTAAGTGACAATATTATCATTAATTAATTTAAACATTAAGTACACAAGTTGGCAACAGAAATACAAGGAAAATACAAAGATATACACATTTAAGCAATTCGTCAATTTAAGTTAAATATCCTAAGTACTAATGTCCTTGTCACGGCATCATCCTTTAAATAAGGTACCTGTAGCATATATATAAAATAATGTCAACTAAATGAATAGTTGGTGAGTTCACACAAGTTTTGATATAAGTACATAAAAATCTACAATTCCATAAACAAGTGTAAATGAGCAAGTAAAGTCCTTTCCAGTTGGGATTGTGCACCAACGTACTCGGATAATAGCGCAAGTAAGTGTTCGGATCGGGGTCCTTATTCCACTCATAACATCGTAGTCTTGAGTGCATAGGAGCCGTATGATCATATTATCGTGAAGTAATCCATGAGCAAGTAATTTTGAGCAAGTAACAAGTAACACACAAGTCTATGTATCGAATTGTAGTTTGTAACTGGTGGATAAACGAAATTGTAATTTGGATAGGATATATATGCTACCCCCAAAAGTAATAAAAATGTAAAAAGCGGGTTTGAGAAACTCACCTTGAAGTTGAAGGCAAACTTGAAATAAAACCAAAAGCGCGTAAATGAAACCAAAGCGATCGAATCTCACGGAACTATAAACAATAACGAAGGTACATAATCAAGGACTAGCTACTTGAATTATAAAGTTTATTAACTTGTTTTTAGATATTTTTCACTATTGTAATATATATATATATATATATATATTATATATTTTATAGCATTTGATATTATAATATTATTTTAAACTTTGACGGAATTTTAATGATTTGTTATTATTTAATGCATTACGAGATTAATGGTAAGTTTGGATATTATAAAGGTTACGGAAATATTGGTGTTAACGATATATTTTATCTTGAAAACGAAAGTTTAACGAATTATAAACTTTAACAAACGAAACATAATAAATATAATTTAAACGAGTTTAAAACGAATTTGCCGAGTTTGAAAGATTTTTTTTAGGTGAAAAATCATAGATGTTGTTTAAAAACTAATTACATTTAACTTAATATAATGTTATTGATTTATATAATTTTTATAGATTTTATTTGGTTTAATACATATTAGAAAAGGTTTAAAAAGGAAAATTAAAACTGAAAACGGCCTGACCCGGGTCCTTCTTCCCATACTAACATAAAACAACCAGTGGACCAACATGCTTTTTGTTAAGAGAATGTAAACACAAAATATATATAATACATAATAGTTCATCATCTTCCTCAACAAAACCCTAGAATTACAATAAGTATATCCGTCCCATGTTTGTTAAATTAGTTTATGGGTTTTGTTAGAAGCATCAACATGATTAGAAAACATATATTACTTACTTGATTTTGTTCTTGTTTGCTGGTGGTCGGAGCTTAGCCGGAAACAGACTTTGAAGAATGATTTCGGAATAATAAAGAGTATATTAGAGAGATTAGATGATTAGTACAAGTTTAGATTATGGTTTAGTGCTTATTTCGCGTTAATAGGATTTGATTAATATTGATGACGGGTTAGAGATTAATTAGAGTTAATTTAGGTCGTTAAAGGAGAATTTAATTACGGATTATTGTTTAAAATTAATGGAGAGGTCGTTTGGTATGATTTAACGGGTTTAACGTAGGTTAATATGCGACTTTTGGGTCTCTCGGAACTTCATTTTATTGAACATAAATACAATTTCTTTATATTGAACATAAATACAATTTCTTTATATTACACATTCTACATTTTATTGAACATAAATACAATTTCTTTATATTAAAAAAAATAATTTCCACTCAATACATTAGCATATATCAACGTATTTAAGTTCAATTAATATACAACCTACACAACGTTATATAACCTACACTTGTTTTGAACAATAAAAACGTACAACATACAAAAAGCATATAACTTACATATATAATTCGACATCAACAATTATATAAACTACACAAAGATACACATACCCTACACATGCGTAGGTCATATGTTTTTCGTATGTAAGCTATATGTTTTCTTATTCCTAAAAGAAGTGTATGTTATATGTTTTTGTGTATGTTGTATATTTTTTATTGACATTTAATGCAACCATGTGTAAGATAGTTTTTTGTATTATTCATCACAATGTAACTACGTGTTGATGGATATTGTTATGTTGAGTTTGAAGAAATTGGTTTTGAAAAGAAATTAATGTATGAATAAATTGTATTTGTGTAAGAAAATATTTTCGTGTGTAGGTTATATGTTTTTAGTGTGTATGTTATATGTTTTCGTGTGCGTGTGTATTTTATTGATGATGAATTTTGTGTGTAGGTTAAATGTTTTTCGTGTGTAGGTTATATGCTGTCTTATTCTTAGAACAAGTGTAGATTATACGTTTTTGTGTATGTTGTATGTTTTTTTGTTGATATCTAATGCAAACACATGTAAAATTGTTTTTTGGTATTATTCATCATAATGTAAGTATGTGTTATGGATATTAATACATTGAATTGGAAGAAATTAGTTTTGGATAGAAAGAAATTTTAATGTATAAATAAATTATACTTGTGTAGGATAAAAATTCAAGAAACAAAAAGTAAGTTATAAAAATAAATGGGTTCTTAATATTTTCTAATTATAATAATTAGTTAGTTATATTAATTAAATAAATAAGTATTATTGTCTATTAGTTATATTAATTGAAGAACGAGAATAATTAATAGTTTCTTTATTTAACTCTAAGCATTTAAAGCTTAAAATAAAACTAGTGGTCCATATTCATTTATTACATTTTTTGCAATAATATCATTTCTTTCTTTAACCATTCCATATATATATATATAACTCACACAGACACAAAGTAATATAATGATAATATTCCTTTTCCTCTTCCGACATCAAAAACATCCCCGTCCCCGCCCCTTTTTGCCCAAAAATCACCGGGGGGCGGTGTTCCACAAGATGTCGCCCCTTTTCGCCTAAATCGTCGCCCCACTACACATTGCCTAATACGTAATGCATGTAAACGTAAAATACAGGGTTTGGTTATTTTATGAAGAAAAATATAAATAAGGCGGATGAAAAGAATTTGTGACTAAACAAAAACCCTAAAAATTAATTAAAAAATCACAGCTCAATTTATTTATTTGTTTTTAATTAGTTAAAATATAAAAATGTTTCTCACACGTCTTCTTCGTTCTCGATAAAATAAAAAGAAAAGGATTTAATATTGACGAAAAAATCATTGGGTCAGTTTATTTATCATTATGTTTTTGTTTATTTTTGTCAATGATTGTGTGGTTTTTCCTTTGCATCATGTTTTTGTTTATTGCGTTTTTTTTTATTTATCATTACTGTGTTTTTTGTTTATTTCATAATTGTATTTTTTTAAATACATTTTACACATATGGCCCTCCAAGTTTCATATTACTTTAAAAACATGTTATAAAGTGTATTTACAAATTGAACCTTTAACTATGAATTGTTTTATAATTGTATTTCAAGTTAATGAGTTTTGGATTCTTTTCATCTTATACCCGGTTAGTTTGTGATTCGTTTAAGTAAAACTTTAACTTCTAGGTTTTGAAAATGAATCGAAAAGTGAACGATTTATTTATAACTTGAATTATCGAGAATATTGTAAAGATACTAAGCGAAAGGTGCGAATACATTGAAACATAGTAAAAATACTTAAGACGAAACTTGAAATATATACTTATATTTACACATATATTTATAAATAAAAACCAAAAATTTAAAACGGGTCGGATTTTCGGATTTGAAAAGTAACGAATGTTACAATATACGATAGTTACACTTGCCTATTTATGTGTGGTTTAGTAAAGATAATAATCATTTTTATATACTTAAAACTCGACTTGTGTAAATAAAACCTTCAGAAAAATTAATACTTTTTCTATAACGTCTCACGCACATCACTAAACCTATTAGAACTACTAGGGTTTGGTTATTTAATGATGATTTTAAGAGTATTTTGGGTGTTTAGCGAATGACTGATCGAGTGTTTATTGTCAAGTTCATATTATATTAACTTTATTCTATGTTTACTAATGTGGATGATTGATTTTTGATCTTATTAAACCTTGTGTGATCTTATCTGGCATGATTTAGTTTCATGTTTAGGTTAGGGTTGCATGTTTAATAATTACTCGGTGTTTTGGTTGTTTGTGGTAGACATCACCATAGGGTTTGGTTGGTAAAAGTTGTATAGTTCAGTAGTTCCACCCCCTCTTAGTTGGACCAAGAATTAGGGGTCGGTTTATCTCTTTGGCCTTTTTAATTTAGTTAACCTTTGCGAGACCTCGTTTGGTTGTCACACCGTTAATTAGGTTAATTTGTAAACCGAGTTATGTAATCATTAATATTAAATTACCCCTCATTACCTAGGTTTGTTAGGATTACGAGCCTTAGAGGAGTTTGTGATTTTTATACGGACCAAGTAATAAACATTAGGGTACTTAGAGAATCAACAGTGCATTATCGTTCATTCTGGAAACGACTAGGGGTGTATAGTGAAATTGACCATGGGGACCTAGTTACCTTTAGCGTCGTTTAGTTAGTTCATCTTTAGGAACTAGTTTCATATATTCATTAGCACTTGGGCCTCGTTAATAGTCGTTAAAATACCTTATCTAGGTGGTTCATCTCAGTTATATCAGTACATCGTCAAGTTTTCTCATGTTCTTCAGTTTAGTTCATTTAGATGAAGTTAATCAGATATTTAGAAAGCAAATCCTTCAAATAAAATTAAAAATAAATTTAGGTTAAATCTTTGTTTAGTTTAAATTCTTGGAGTTGTAGAACGTGTTCTTGTGTTCGATATTCAGACTTCCTATATTTGTACTACACACGACTAGTACACTTGTTGATTGTGTGAGCTTAGTTAGTTTTTTTCTTTAAATCTTAGTGTTGAATTGCTTTTTTAGCAATTTAATTTATTAATAGCTTTTCTCACATCAACGCTACGTAGGGTTTCCATCAATCCATCTATCAAGACGGGAGTTGGAAACCCTTTTAGGTTAACCTTAAATATAGTTAACCCTTTTCACGACAGGTACACGTTAACCCTTTTCATCCGCTGACTCGACCCGTTTACTGATCCTTACTGGTAATCACGTAACACGTTATGTGTTTAAAAATGAAAAACAAAATATAGTATTACCATACTCAAGTTAAAGAGAATAAAATGCTTGTTTTTATGGTATAATTTGTAAAACTTGGTGACGTGAAAAATAGTTACAAATTCGCCTCCTCATCTTTAACCTCTACTCGACAACTTTATTTTCCTTTTTATTTTCTTCCGTATTTTTAAATATATTATATCATAAAAAAATAAAAACTTGTCATTGCGGAGGGATAATATTTGTTAACGCTTTGATATAAATTTTATTCAATACCGAGTTGTCGGTTATAATATACAAGGCACTGAAGCATGTATGTACAACTTAAATATTCACTCATAATACAAAAGATGGTATTACCCACCTATTTTTTCTCACAAAGATACAAACAAGCCCTTCAAATATTACCACAACTCAACTTACGGTATTCAATAAACTTCAAGAATCTCATTAAATTTTCACTTTTATAATTCAAAACAAAACATAGTGACACGTTTATTTTTTTAAACATAACACATAATAATTCAATTTTTGACATTAAATTAACTGGCTTGATAAATCATTATATATTTGTACACCGTTCTCTAAAATAACATAAATCTAAAATTTGTACACATTTATTTGTACATTAAATGGATGATCATACACACCAAACAAAATTACTCGGTTCCAAATTGCATGCTTGTTCTTCTCATCGAATTAATTTCAAATTGCTTGCTTGTTCTTCTCATCGTATTCATGCAAGTCTAATATGGATGATATTAAACTTTATACATAAGAAATAATAAATATAAAGTGAATTTGTTAGGAATCGTACACTTAATTTTAAACGATTCAGGCCATATTTTAATAATTTCAAATACTAAGGCTTTGAGAAAATCGTAATAACCTAATTAATTTTAACCTTAACTCAACCCAAATACTTGTCATGTCAAACCCACTTAGCATCGTGTCGTGTTTGGATCTTGTAACATATTTTGTCGAAACATGAACACTCATAATTGTTATGTAATTATCAAGGTCTGTGATCAAACACTTGCTGCATCGCGTTTCCATCCATATATCACTCATCTTTCACCCACTTTATGCACATACATATTTTGGGAGCTTCGGCAGGGTAATCCCATTCAGGAACAAATATTTTCGGCTATTAAAACGAGACAAATACTAATGTCAATTTCCACGTGAAACTCATGTTTTGTTGGACACCCATGAATTGGCCAATCGGTTATGTGATAGGGCAATACAGACAATGTATTAAATTAGTCAGGGAGTGGACCTATTTAGAACCTATTTTAGGAATAACCTATAAGACTATGCGTAGTGTAGGGGCTATAAATGGGACGGATTGTGACACGTGGCGTCCAGTCAACATGGGGTGGGAATTTGTTTTTGAGGTGTAATAGTGTAGGGGATACAAATAGTAATAATATATATATATATATATATATATATATATATATATATATATAGCACAAAGTAATATAATAATAATAATCCTTTTCCTCTTCCTCTTCCGGCGACAAAAACATCCCGTCCCCACCCCTTTTCGCCCAAAAATCGCCGGGGGCGGTGTTCCACCATGATGTCGCCCTTTTTCGCCCAAATCGTCGCCCCACTATACATTGCCTAATACGTAATGCATGTAAACGTAAAATATAGGGTTAGGTTATTTTATCAAGAAAAATATAAATAAGGCGGATGAAAAGAATTTGTGACTAAACAAAAACCCTAAAAATTAATTAAAAAATCCTAGCCTAATTTATTTATTTGTTTTTAATTAGTTAAAATACAAAAATGTTTCTCACACATCTTCTTCGTTCTCAAAAAAAAGAAAATAAAAGGATTTAATATTGACGAAAAAAATCATTGGGTCAGTTTATTTATCATTATGTTTTTGTTTATTTTTGTCAATGACCCTGTTTGCGGTGCGCACATATGATGTATATATGTGTGAACCCTCGGGTGGGCAAAAGTGAAATTGCACTAATTTTGACGTTATTTTACTAATCTCGTGAAAATAACGTTAAAAGTGACGGACGGTTAATCAGGCATCATGTAGTGGCGTTGATAGCTGAAAGATAAGGGTACATGCACCGATCAGCCGGTGTCCCGATGATTAAGTGCTATGTGCCTTATGTCCAAGGCTTGATGCAAAACTACTATCGAGCCGGGGGTTTCACCGGAAGCAGCCTCTCTATCCCTATGGGGTAGAGGTAAGGCTGCCTACATCTTACCCTCCTCAGACCCTACCATAGCTTTGCTATTGGTGGGATATACTGAGTACGATGATGATGATGATGATGATGATGATGATTGTGTGGTTTTTCCTTTGCATCATGTTTTTGTTTATTGCGTCTTTATATATTTATCATTACTGTGTTTTTTGTTTATTTCGTAATTGTATCTTTTTTCTCAACATTATCTATTTTTAGTCTTTTTTTTTAACGAGAAAGACGGAGAAACTTTTAGTTCTAATTTTTTTCGTTTGTTTTTTATGCTTTGAATTATAATTTTTTTGAATTTCTTAGGGGCTTTTTTTATAACCACAAATCCTTATCACACTTTTCATTTTTATCTCTCTTTGCATTTTAACATTTTCTGTAAAATGTGATATAAGAGAAATAGAAGTGATTATATACCCTATAGTTAAATTAGGGGTATTAATCGGATCAGATAACAGGTTATAACGTTCGGATTGTTCGGATTTAAAAATTTTAATACCATATTCTTAATCTAATCCGAATCTAGCCAAATTTTGGATAAAATCTAAATGATAATAAAAATACAAATAAAACAATAGACAAACAAAAGTCTAATTAAGTACATCAAATTCACAGTAAAATCCTTGTCTAATTACAACCACACATAAAGCAATAAAGCAATACACCATCGATCTTTGTCTACTTAGTATACCGAGTTTGAAACACAAATAGAGTAGTGACCACGGGAGGCTTGAATAGAGTAGTGACCACGGGAGGCACACACCATTGTGCGAGTCGCGCCGAGGCACATAAGTTTCGGGGATACAAACTTTTTTATACATAATACATATAGATGTTTTTTTGTGTTAAAAATAAGGTAATTTGCAAAGGTTCATGAGATAATTACACGCTATGAATGGTTTTTGCTTATAGTAAATCGGTCGATAAAAGTTTTATCCATGTATATTAGCGAATAAAAAATTTTCTTTAAGGCCCACAGGCCTTTATTTTGGCTCGGCCGAGGTATTTAAATTCTAGGAGACAGCCTGGTAGTGACAAAATACACTCAAAATCTCAACCAACCAAATGGAATATACTCAAAATCAAAACATAAGACGCCGATTTTGAAACAAAAATGGAGTAGCGATGGCAGTCGGCGAAGCCAGATGACGGACTGTGGAGTCGAGTTGGATGGTAATTTTTACGTATGTATGTTAAAGTGGAACGGTGGATACTCATACAAGGAAGTTAGGATATTGTAAATGTTAATGGACCGAGCTTTAAAGTATTCTCAGCTCATCCTCTAAAAATTTGTGAGAGAAATTTGTAAATTATAGAATATGGTTGTAAACGGGGGGAGAGAAAAATGTAGTAATTTTTTTTATAAATTAGGGAAAGCTTTTTTTGCCTCAATTTATTTTTTTAGTATTTATTGAAAGCGGTTGTAAGTAGATAAGAAAGAAAATATATTGATAAATATATAAAAAGTACTATTTAATTAATCGGGAGAAAGAAATGTAGTGATTGTTAGCGTAATTATAGAGATGAGAATTGATGATAGGCTGGAAATGCTTTTATAAAACTAAAAACATGTTTTTTTATTCGGATTAATAGATATTCCAAATATCTGAAAATTTTTTAATAACCATATCCGAATCCGAATTAGTTATTTGGATACTAAGATCAACCCGATCCATATAAGAATTCAAATCAGTTTACTCAATTTTTGGTTTCGGTTCAAATTTCGGATTTTCTGAACACCCTTAACTTAAATACTCCGTACAAAAAGTGATTAAAGTTGTACTTTAAAAAACGAAAAGAAAACGAAATTATATAGTTATATACTCCATAACGTGCTAATTATATGGTCAAAACGTCCAAAAGAGTATCATTATTCACAACTTTGATCCAAGCGATACGAATTTAGTCGGTATTAATTAGGTTCGTTACTATATAAGCAAGACAGAATTACAATTTTTTTTCCTTTAAACATATACAATTTATGGATACGGTATTTTAAAAAGTTTATTTGCATACGATGTCCTTTACATGACATGTTTGTTTGATTTTCGTCCTTTTAACTAACTCACATACAAAAATCCCGTTAAGTCTTGGCATGTGAGGGTATTTAAGTCTTTTTACGCATACTATTTAAGTATTTATAATTAAAAAAATTAAATATATTATTAGGAAAATAAATAAATAAAATATGTTAAACAAAAACCCGTTAAGTCTTTGCATGTTTGAATTTAACTGAGTTTTTGGATTAGAGTTAGTGTAAATTACAAAAAGCGAATGTATTTTGTCATATAAAGGACATTTCGCGTAAATAAACTTTATAAAGTACCTGATCCACAAATCGCATATATTTAAAGGACAAAAATTGTAATTACGTCTATAAGCAATAAACCCAAAATTTAATTTAGCAACCATCTATGATAATAACGGCACTTGTATAGCTTATGATACAAAAAATAACATAATTAAAGTGAGATTATTCTGTTAATAAAACCCAGACATTTTAACGGATATGAGTCACGAATTCGGTCGGTATTAGATATATTTGTTACGGTACTGAAAATAAATTCAAATAATAAATCTATCAAGTTAACATATTTAAACAAAAAAGTACAAATAAAGTAACTAAAAAGTGTTAAAAAAATATCATCAAAAAATGAAGCTCCACGATGCCACGCCAAAAAATGAAAAAAAAAATTGAAATAAAGGGTACGAAAGGGTTTTGAGACTTATAACATTCTCATTCTATTTCATATATATATATATATATATATATATATATATATATATATATATATATATATAGAAAAGAGTTCAAATAAGAATAAGGAGTTTCTTAGGAATGGTAAGAACCAACAAAATTTTGACATTTGGCATTACAAATGATGGTGAAAGAACAATTTTAGAAAACTATGTCGGTTATAGTGATGAAAGAGTAATTCTAGGAAACTATGTCGGTTTTTGGTAATTTTAAATCTCAACCATTGATTAGCATAATCCAATGGCTATGATTTATTCCTAGTCTTCCTAGGAAACTACTTCTTTTTAGTATAACCCTCCCCTATATATATATATATATATATATAGGGAGAGGATCATGACTTAATGAGAGAACTCCATTTTATAAAGAGAATTAGAGAACTAATAATGAAGTATTTTAAATTTAGTTAAAAAAAATATTTTTTCTTTCATCCTTCTTATATGTTGTTATTCTTCACCACAAAAAAAAGATAAAAATAAAAAAAAGAAAAGAAAATTAACGTTGTAATGCATATACATCGACTTTTTTTATAATGCATATGTGCAATATTGTGCATTTTGATATTTGAAATAGTGTTGAATATCATATATATAGTTGTTTGTATTTTATATTTGCAATAGTGTTATATTATATACAAAAATAAAAAAAAATTGATATAGTGCATATGTGCGTTAGTGTTGCATTACATATATGCAATAATGTGTTTTGCATACAATTATTAGTGTCGTATTTGCATACATTCAATAGTTTGTATTAGATAATGTATTTGTGCTGTATTATATGCAATAAAACACTATTTTATAAATACAATACACATTAATGCACATACGCATTACATCGACGGTTTTTTTTAGGAACAATATCATCTTATTAGGAGGAAAGAAAAAAAATCACAAAATAATTTTTAAAAAATAGTTAAAAATAATTATTTACTAATTCTCTCTTTAAGAGGAGTTCTCTCTAGGTCCCACACACACACACACACACATATATATATATATATATATATATATATATATATATATATATATATATATAATCATACTAAAAGTCATTACAGTTTTTTTTAAACAATATTTATTATATTTTTATTTTATTATTATTATTTTTCTATCTTTCATTTATAATCACTTTCAAAATATATTAAAAATTAACTTTTCAAATATTTCAAAAAGTCATTGTATTTCTCGCATCCATTCACAATACTTTAAATCATTCTTTAAATTATAAAATAATCACTCGCATCTTTAAATGAATTATATATGAATAATCTTAGACATTAAATCAATCAAGGCCCCAAAAAAGTTTGCGAGAACAACCGGACCACTCATTTAACATTGTTTAGCATCAATATATTTTAAATAAAACCCATAAATATTTCAAAAAAACTTTTATGACAAAACAACGAATATTTATCTATATTTCTTAACTTTTCTTTACTAGTTTATTTATTTAGTTTTTTTATGTGTGTTTTGTATCATAATACTCTATGATAAACTTGAAAGTCTACGAAGTACCTTTTATGACGCTAAACCATAGATATTTCTCTATATATCACAACTTTTGATTGAACATTATGACTTCACTAAATATTTTGTCAAAGCTTAAGAAGAAAAATTTACTGCATCCATTCAAGGGACCTTTATGTTACTTGTAAGGAAACTTGCTAGACCTAACAAGTGATTTTCCATACTTGGATACCCAATCCAAGATATGCACATACCACAAGGACCTTTTATGTAATATACTCTCTTGTTTTTAAATGTATATGAAAAAATAACAAAAAAGTTTCGTTTAAAGAAGCCGTCCTCGTGTCAATTCGCACATACGTATATTTTATTGGGGTTTCTAACACGATTAATGGGTTCATGTCGAGTGTAAGCTTACGTCAGGTTCAACCTGCCAACTCACGAACACAAACTATGTAGCGTTCTTAGGTCCACCATACTCATAACATCTACATAAGCTAACTCGTGGCTTTCTGTCCCTTTCATACATTAGTGGCAAACATGCTAACATCCGTTGCATAGTTTTGGTTCAAGCTTCCGATATCTCAAATTTATGTGTACATACCACATAAACTATGCGAGCAATTTTTCTAAAAGTAATCAAATTATATGTTTAAATGAAAACAATCTGACTGAACAAGATGTCATTTAACAGGATAACAAATAAAAGTTCCACTAACACAATATTCAGCAATAATACAATAACCTCACGACTAGTTTAACTCCCAGCAACTGGTGGCACCGTAGCGGGTTTTGCATCCTCAGCCTTCTCGTGTTCTTTGTTAAGCATCTGGAAATAAACATAAACAACAAACATAAATTGAATCTCAATTTTAATATCTTTATACATTCGAATCTTCTTTAGATTTCAACTGTATTTTACCTTGTTATTAATCAGATTGTGAAGTGCAATCACACTTCTGATAAGAGAAGAAAGATAGATAACAAGCATCTGATCATTTGTTTTGACTGCAAACGCCTTTATTAAATCGGCCACGTTGAGATTTGGCAAAAGATTAAACACATCCTGCAATTTCATGAAATGAGCATACAAACTTTATAAAAAGAAAATAAATCATTATTTGAAAGCATACCTGTAAATGATACAATATTTCATGATTTAATGGAAGTTTTCCATCTATGACAAGATCCAAATATCCACGAATCTCCTTAAGTCTTGCATCTAATCCTTTCAAGGCCGCCAGCTTTCCGGTCACCTACAAAAGAACAGAAAAACAAAAATGATTTTGCCTAAACATAGAAGTCGGTGCATTAAATATAATAAAAGAAAAGGAGAAAAGAAAAAACCTCTGTTGCAAGAGTGCTGATCGTTGTATCCTTCACATCCCTTAGTAAATGTTCAACTCCTGTAGAAAAAAAAGGCAAAACTCAAGTAATTCACTAACGCATTTCACTAGTTAATTCAACTGGTAAAAAATAACAACTAGACTACATGAAGTCACAAATAGTCCATATGGTACGCTCAGATTTCACTTTGGGTCCTCAAGTATGAGAAAGTACACCACTAGTCCAAGCTTATGTACAAACATAACACAAAGGGTCGTTGACATGAACGGAGGTTGGAGTTTTAACCTTTTATTCAAGAGTAGTTTAGTCATTTCACATGTATCTAATAGAAAAGGTTAACCCCTATCAGAGACCAATTGTGTCACGTTTATACATAAGTGGACCAGTAGCATGCTTTCACATACTTGAGGACCAAAAATGAAATTTCAAGATAGCACAGGGACTATTCATGTAATTTATTCAAACATAAATAAATCAAAACCTTACCAATTTCTTCAACTTCATGAGCTGCAATTTCAGATGGCACGTGAACAAAAACCTTTTGACTTTTTTTAGTAGCGTTCTGCAACGAATGCCGGTACATGTTTACTTTTGCATATTAATATAAATTAATCAAAGTAAATTTGCATATATACAAGATAAAAATTGAGAAAATTATATTACCTCCTTAACCTCCTCAATAGCATAATAAGCTTTGGTGGGTATTCCCAATTCCTTGGGTTGGACATCGATTATCACCAATACGGGGTTCGGAACATAGCTGCAGTAATAAAATAAATCACTCAAAGTTAATGCCAACTTAGATATATAAATATAAAAAATTATATAAGTTGAATGAGTAGAAACGCATCAAATAAGCCAAATGCTTACTCGTTAAATAAAGCATGAACGTCAAGATCATTTTCCCTTAGTTTTGGACCGGTGCTATACCATCCTACCACATGCTCCTTAGCTACAAAAAATTTCAAACTGTTGGCTCTTCTGTAATTGACAAATCTAGTTTCTTTTGGTTCTACATAACTTATTTAAAAATTAATTTTCATACCCATCGGCATTCTCTATGCCTGATTTTGTGCACTTCTTCCAATCTTTGCTAAATTATTGCAACTCTACAAACCGTTTTGGGTCATTAAGATTAAAATGTGCATAAACTACTCGAATGTACAACATTAACCTTCACTTGTCTTGGTAAAGAACTTCTCACCATAAAAACCCCTCCAGAATTTTTTTCAGATTTCTAAACGCCTAACTAGAAGATCGTCTTATTACAATAACATTTCAAACTTCGATCTCAATTCACTCTCAGTATGTTGTGCTTCAAATTGCCTTTTTGGGTCCCATTTATATGACTGAATATCGGAAATTGTAAAAAGCGAAAGCGGTTATGTGATGCTGAATAACCATAATCGTATAATTAGTTTTCTTAAAACATGGTGCATGAATTAAAACAATATCTCCTACATAGTTTTTATTAAAACTAATTATGTTAAACATTACATAATCGCTTTCTCATATCCCAAACTATAAAAAGATGTTTATGCTCAGAATTTCGATATTTTAACATAAAAATGGAGCCCCCAAAGATAAAATGAAACATACTGAATGTTAATTGAGTTGAAAGTATGAGATGTTATGTGTATTAAGATGATCGTTTAGTGATCATGCAGGTATTGAGAAATCTGAAAGAAATTCTCGAAGGGAAGCATAATAAGACGTTCTTTACCAAGATGAGTGAAGGTTGATATTGTAATATCAAGCCATTTACGCTCATTTTAATCTTAATGGAAAAACTTGGTCCTTGAATTGTAGTAATTTAGAAAGGATCAAAAGAAGTGCACAAAAGCAACGAAAATCAGGCATAAAAATGCTGGTCACTCAGTTGGTATGAAATATAATGTCTAAATGAGTTTTAAAGAACCAAAAGAAAGTATAACCGTGAAACATTTGCTACAAAACTCCTCAATTAAAACTAATGATTACCATTAATTCTCTTGAACATGGAGAACATAGCTTCATGATAGTTGTGATCAAGAAACCAAATGCTGGGGTCCTTGTCATCTTCCTCAAAAGGTACTACATAATACATAAAACAAAAAATAAACAAATAAATAAATTTTAACATTAATATAAAAAATGATACCCTGCAAGTATCGGTCAATATGCATATGTGAACAAAAACATTCATGATCTTTTAGTAGACATGTAGATGAACCGAACAAGTGAACAATTCGACAGGAATTTCGTTTATGAACGTTTATTTAATAAGCGAACGAACATGTACATAAAATTTTGTTCATTTAGTTAGACAAACAAAGATGAACACATGCCTTGTTTGTTCAGTTTATGTTTGTTTGCGTTCGTTAATATATTCTTTATAAATATTTGCCCACTACAACTTAGTCTAGTCATGATAACCTTTTCGGCTCTACATATTTTGTTACACAAAAGTTTTCAACTAGTTTTAGCTCAGTTATGTTCGTTCAATTACATTCATGAACTTTTCATTAATACGTCTAATAAACATTAACAAACACAAATAAGAAAACCATGTTCATTTGATTGTCCTTGTTCGACAATTTGGTCGGTTAAAGTTAAACAAACTAACACGAACATCACAAGCCTATATTTTAAATAATTAAAAATGACATCAGAATTACATAATAATCATACAAAACACAAACCTATATACAGATCCAAACAATGAGATTATTATTATTATTATTAACTTTAGGGATTGGAATGAAAAGGTAATAATAATAATAATAATAATAATAATAATAATAATAATAATAATAATAATAATAAAGCCTAACCTGCGTAGCTGTTGGTGACGT
The DNA here is from genome assembly GCF_021521415.1 of Bidens hawaiensis. Classification (NCBI taxonomy): domain Eukaryota; kingdom Viridiplantae; phylum Streptophyta; class Magnoliopsida; order Asterales; family Asteraceae; genus Bidens; species Bidens hawaiensis. The sequence goes on along the minus strand of NW_027495402.1, from coordinate 101,028 downwards.
CAACAGTGCCTTTGAAAGAGGTGCCTAAGAGAACACCGACAACACGTTTGGAAGTGTCTTTGGCGACTCTGTAGTAGTTGTCGACGATGCTGAGGAGTACCAGAGGGTGTACCACCACCTTCTCGATCGCCCGTGATGATAACTGCTGAGATTTTATCACATCCATCACTCTATTATTATTCAATTCAATTCAATTCAATTCAATTCAATTCAACTGGGAGCCAACACATAAACAAACCCCCTTTGTTGTTGATCTCGCTTTCTGCTCAAGAAACGAATCTCGGGTTGATTGATGACTATATCGGTCGTCGGGTCGGGTTTCGGTTAATAGCTATAAAGATATCCGAAGGCTTTCGGAGTTTGGACTGGGCTTCAGCCCAACTTTATATACTAACTTTGGATAGCTCGTGTCGTGCTAGAGGTGGGAAAAAACCGGCCGTTCCTATCCGGAATCGGACCCGACCCTACCTGTGACACCCGGCTATTTTAAGCCAAATCCAGTACTAATGTAATCCGTGATAATGTGAATAAAATATTATAAAGTTATTTTAGTCCAAATACTCCAAAAATATATGAGATATATTTTATTGTGTTCGAAAAGTTAAGTCTTGGCGCGTAGAGAAAACTGACACTGGCAGCGACCCGGGTATAGTGAAAAGTCCAAAAATATTCCAAAACATCGAGAATGATCTAAAATAATATATTATTAGTGAAAACATTAATAATAAGTCATAAACTTATTTTAGAGGTTTCGGTTCGTGAAACTTAGAAATTAAGCGAGTAAAAGCCGGTACAGGACACCGTAGGGACCCGAACCCAACTATCTCAAAAAAAATATATTTTTATAGGGTATTATAGGGAATTTTATGAGGAATCCAAATATGTAATTGGTTTAGTACGAAACACTTCCTAACTATTTGTATTTTACAAAATATGACAAAGTGGGTATATGATTTAACAAGTTTTAACAAATTAATTCAAAATTTTACCCAACCCAACCCAACCCCGTGAGCCGTCCCAAACACCCTAGGGGACATAAAAAGTGATGTTGTGTGTTGGTAGAAGAAGGTTGGACACCCCATTTGTCCATTTGAACATGCAACATGCCAAGTGTTGGGACTTTCACCCATTTAATCATCATCCTTTTTCACCATAACATGAACCTCTTGCAAAATCTAGAACAAACACTAAAACTATATCAAAGGTTGGAAGTTCTATGAGCATTTGGAAGCTTATAAGCAAGAAACTCATACTCAAGAAACCATCTCTTTCATTCTCACTAGATCTAAGGGTAAAAATCCACCACCATAACTTTTAATTTCTTAAAGTCTTGAAGCTACATCTTGTTCATTCATCATTAAAGAGTTCACATAGACATGCCAACACATAAACACTTGTAAAAATGGAACAATGGTATGATGTGTGTGTCATGTGTGTGAGTCGTGAGGTGTATGTGTGTGTGAGTATGTGTGCCGTACACACATATACATACATGCATGCATGTATTTTGCTTCCATTCTTAAGATTGATAATGTATGGTGTGATGATGAGTCTTGAGGTTTGAAAGGTTAAATGAGTTTGTAGAGATAGAGAAATCCTTGTGTGAGAGAGTGATAGTATGAATGTGTGTGTTCAAGTGCTTTATGTTATATGCATGCTTAATCTTGAAGTTGATGCTTGATTTTGTTAAAAGGTAGGATTGATTTTGTAAGATTAATAATGTAAAGATATGAAAGTAGTTAAGTTCTTGAAGTAAAAGAAAACCCACTTACATTTTGAAGATACATACATGCATGTCACATAATCACCATTTGAAGATGATGTGATGAACTTGTTATACATACTTGATAGTTGACAAAAGCTTGTTAGTCAAAAATTTTTAAAAATTAATTTTGTTACACGTATAAAAGTAAGATGATTATATGGAATCTGAATTTTTATGAAATAAAATGTGTTACAATTATTTAAAATAATTTACAAAGTCAACATAGTAAGAGTGTGACAAAAAGACTAAGTGCTACATCAAAAAGTGCACACTTTAACTAATAAAAATGTATTTAATGATAAATAATCAAATATGGAATATTACAAGTATTACATGTTTAAAGTTGTTTATTTTTATGTGCTGTATGGAGTACATGCTTCACAGAAGCATGGTGAAATTTAAGTGTCGGCAAATCAGCTTTTTAACATAAAACCGACGAGATTTTAGGTGGTGTTTTGAAACAGCCCCTAAAACTCAAAAGCTCATATGAATTACATAAGAAAATAAATATTATGAGGTTAAAATGATAAAACTTGACAATAGGCAAGTCGCGTCGCGAGAGACGACGCGGAAACGTTAAAAATGACCGTTTCTATGAAAAATGTAACGGAACCAAAGACGAACATATTTTTATAAACTAAATCACAAAACTTATATGTTTTAACTATAAAGAGTGTTTTCATACCTAAAACCAAAAATGTTTATACAAAAACGTTAATCGGTTCGCCATTAGGCGCGAGACCGACAAAACCGGAAAAATGATTTAAAAACATAAAGTTTATAAAACTCGGAATAAAATTATGTATAATTTCAATAATAAATTTATACTTAAACTTGAGTTTGATAAAAATATATAATCTTTAATTAATATAAGTATTATTAAGTAATTAATAGCAATATCTATGTGCATCAACTTGTTTAATTATTAAGTGTTTTACGTGCATAGGAATGAATAGTTAGAGAATTAGGTTTTTATAATATATTAGAATATTGTGTGCTTGTGTGAGAATAAACAATTTGGACTTAACCGAACCAAAGGTTGCCAGTCGGTCGTTTGAACACAAAAATAATAAAGTAATGAAAATAAATAAACGTTTTTAAAGAATAAAACATTTGGGTGAACACTTTAAGTCGGATGAACAACTTATAATATAAGTGTGAATAGATTATTAAAACTTGTACTATATTTATAGGACACAAGTGTTTGGATGTTTACCGACATTATACCGCTAAATGTGAGTTTTCTCATAAATCCCCTAGTTTTATTGATTTATAAATGTTTTTGGGGGAAAAGTATGTAAAGAAAAGGGCTATATATTTTACAAATTGTGTTAAATGGGATGAGTCATTATAAAAGGAAAAATCGTTAACCTAGGAAAATGGCCTAAAAATATTGGTATATCTATCGGGGCGACGTCCCCACTCTTCCGGTCGCTCTGGTTAAAAAGGTGGGAATATTTTGATTTTGATATGTTTCGAGTTTATTATAATGATAGTCATACATGTGTTGTACTCTTTGCTCGTTTACAACTAACACGTTTTGTTTAAGAAATATATAACTATGTTTGAAAAAGTGGAAATTAAATTCCTATTGAAAAGAATGGTGAATAATAAAAATTATCATTGATAAGAATGATTAATAAATGGGAGTAAAGTTAAGAATTGTTACATCCCGGTTTTTAATTGAGAAACTCACCAACATTCGTGTTGTCAAAATTATTTTAACATACTTTTCAGGTAAATGAAGAAAATGGATGCTTCGTGAAGGATTCGGGAAAATTGTGTTGTGCGTTTGAATGAATGATAGTTGGACTTGTAATTTAAAATATAACCGTGCATGTTTGACACGTGTAAAACTCTGATATTTAATAAAGTCCAACTAATGGTTCATTATTTTGAATATGATTGGCTGAACAGCATTTGTCATCGCCCAAATTAGTTGATTAAGTCTTCCGCTTTTAAGTTAAGGTTTTTGGGGTGTGACACTACCGACCTGCGGGTACAGACCGGTTTAGAGTAATCGTACCCAAACCCGGACATGTCGGAACCGGTTCCACCTATACCCAGTCCAAACCAGGACCCGACCAAAACCTTATCAAATACGCGACAATACCCCAGACCGGAATACCGGATCCTACCTAACTCATTTCTTGATATTTGTTGACCATACACTACTGGAAATACTGGATTTTGGCACCTCATCAAAAGAAACTATTGCTTTATTATAATCGTACCAAAAATTTTAGAATCAAACAAAAACAACTTTTAACGTGAGAATCGTAAGAAGTATTAAAATAATTATAATAATACTAGAGTAACTATTAACAATATATAGTTTTGAATTAGAGTAATTCTAGTTCATCTTTTGTAGCGTGATTTGTTATTACACATTTACACTACAATAAAATAAACTTGAGTAGTTATTGGTGGAGTTATAATAAGAAGATAAATGTTTGTAAGAATGATAAGAAATAATCTTGTCAATTCATTTTAGACCTGAATGATTGATATTTGATTAGAGAGAAAATAAAGTGTAAAACAAGTGTATGGGCATAATAGGGATAACACATTTGTTGACTTTCTCTCTCTACATGCAAGACACATGTTAAATTCCCCCATCATTTTAAAGCGTCCATAACTTTTTTATACGACATTTTTTTTTTAAAATAATTTCACCTTAATAACGAACGTTTTTATCTTTTATATGAGTACCATATTGCTATAAAAAAATTAAAAAAAAAATCGTAGGTTTTTTACAAATTGTGTTTTACAAAATGTGTTATACAATTGTGTTTTTTTTTTCATAGTGCTCTTTGCATTGAGTTTTTTTACATTGTGTTATTTAATTGTGTTATTCATTATGTTTTTGTCATTTTGTTTTTATTTTCATAGTTTTTTTTCCATTGTGTTTTTTCATAGTGTTTTCCATTGTGTTTTTTCCAATAGCCATTTTCGGTAATTGTTTTTCGACGAATTTTCGGTAAAGTTTTCGGTGAAATTTTCCGGGGATTGTTTACCGGTGACTTTCCGACGAATTTTCGGTAAATTTTTCGGCGATTTTTTCGGTGAAATTTTCGGGGATTGTTTACCGGTGACTTTCCGACGAATTTTCCGGCGAAATTTTCGGGTTTCCGAAGACTTTTTTGGCAAGATGACGGTGGGTGGCGGTGGGCGGTGGTGGTTGTAGGAGATGAGTGAAAATTTATATGGGTTTCTAAGATTAATTAAGTGTGTTTTTAAATTAAATTAAGTGGGTTTTCAATATTAAGATAGTAGACTAAAATACCCTTCTTCCTAGCCTTTTTAGAAAAAACAAACTTCTTATTTGAACCTTTCTCCTAGTTCAAAACTACATACCGTAAGAATAGTTACTCAAGTGTTAGCATAACTAGGCTAATGTTTCTTACAATTCTCACGTTAAACGGTTAGGTTAGTTTGTAACTGAAAAAGATTGTTTGGTTAACCATCAGCTTTGGATGCAGGTGAGTTTTTGCAATTCATAAATCCAATTATATCGTAGACCGAATAAAATATTAGTTATATGACAACTTATATGTTATTTGTGTAATATGGTATCTGTAAGAAGTATAAAAATTGGTTAACGCAAATGAACCATAAAAATAGGCTAACAAACAAATCATAACCAGAGCATCAATTATTCCATCGGTGATCTTTTAATTACTTCAATTATGGTTCGGCTTTTCTACTCACATGTACCTATCAAGGTCTTTTAAAGATCTGGGCAGGCATAAGTTCACACATTCGAGTTCAGTTTAGACTAGATAGGTCTATGTTAAATCTCATACATGTTTTGAGAAAAAGGACGTTATGCAGTCAATAGGATTATTAGTTACCCTTTTATTTTCAAAATCTTTTGAGGTATATCTTATTTTAGCCCCGTGCTTGGCTTAGCTTCCGAATTTGCACATGGTCCTCGGAGGGGTTGGATCGCTTCGTAATCTGATATACGGAGCCTTACTCTACAATTTGTGCAGTAGCCAGTATGCTGTTTTATGATCGGACATGACATGTTTTTCATCATCATCATCACATCCAAAATACACATTTTAGAACATATAATTTAGATTAATCAACCGAGTTTTGTATAATAATTACTGAACAGTTTCCAACCAAGTAAAACAACATGTTGAAAACTATATACTAACAAACCAGAAGACAACCACAGCAACTACCCAACTTCACCCGCAAACCTTCACCCGCAAACCGTTAACAACCTACCATCACACCGAACCCACATCTAACCATCCACTTAAAACACACCCAAATCAACACCACCTTAATGTTTACCAATAAACCAAAGTCTCACTATTCTCGTCAGCGTTTATAAGATCAGGCAGGTCTTCTTTAGTTGAAAACTTAAACCATCTTTTCTTTTCCACAAACTTTAAAGACGGTTGCATTACTAACCCGATAACTATTGCGACAACACTAACGATCATGACCTTGAGTGAAGAAAGAGCCAACACGACACATATCAAAATAGTCGGCGGAACACACAGCAGAATCGAACCGACTGTACCGACGGGTATCTTATACGGTCTGGAAGCAGCAGGATACTTCATTCTCAACCTCACAAAAGCAATAAACTCCAAAATCATCCCAAAACAATACAAAAAGTTTTCAGCAGCCACGATCTCCTGAAAACTTAACCACGAAAGCAAAAGCACACCTGACGCAGAAAATAATATACCGATCGAAGGCGTCCCGTAACGAGACCTTTTGGCAAAAAACTCGGGAATCATACCGCGTTCCGCCATACCGAGAAGCTGAAATGAGTCACTACTCATTTCGGTTACAAACATTCCCATGTTTGACATGGCGGCACCCGCCTGAATCCACCATCGTAACCACACACCGCCAACAATCTTAGCCACATCCGAGAAATACCCATCAGTCCATAGGTCACGGTTCAGTGGGACTGCACCCGTGCCCATTAAAAGAGGGAAAAAATAGCCTGCAACGACTAGGATTAAAGCGTATAACAACGCTTTCGGGAGGGTTTTTCTAGGGTTATCGACTTCACCGGCTAGTGTACTTATGGAGTCCCAATAATTAAGGTTCCAAAAGAGGGTGTTTAAGTACAAATTCCAATCGACCACATGTAAATCAACTACTAACCATCTTGCGGGTTCAATTTTAGGAATTGAAATGACACCCATGATTACAAAAGGGATTAAAGAAAATATGCCTAATAGAACCGCAACCCACCCGACAATGGTTAGCCCTCTAAAGTTCATGTAAGTTAAGGCAACGGTTAAGGCTAAGACGGCTAGAACCCGTGGGTACCCATCGGCTAAAGCCGGTATACCCGATTTCAAATAATCAAGAAACAAAACCGGGTATAACGCGTTGTCTATAACACCACTAAGCCATTTCATCCAACCCTGTTGAAACCCCCAAAACGGGCCTAAAGCAGACGATACCCAAACAACATAACCACCATCTTCAGGGAACATTGTACCCATTTCAGCAGTTATTAGGGCTTCCGGTACACTCCATATGAACGGGAATACTAAGAACCCGATCAGGGCTAACAGAGGTCCAGCTGCTTGAACACTATCCTCGACACCAAACGGTCCTCCGGAAACCTCGTAAAATATGAGGAAAATAAGGGGTACAATGGAGAGACCTTTCATGTTATTGTGACCAGTGGCACCTGTAGGTGAAGGTGGATCGTTGATCCCGATGTATTCGACATCATCATGCTGCCCCATTGCGATTGATGATGGTTTATCAGCTGGATCCCTCAGTTTCTGCAGTTAATTAAGGAAGTCAAGACGGCTAATCACTTAATTAAGTGAAATTTAATCAAGCAACTAATAATCACTTAAATGAGTCAAAAATCATCTCAGTTTAAGCAATTAATAATCATTTAATGAAGTGAAATTAATCTTAGTTTATTAATTGAGTGAAATCAAACAACTAATAAACACTTAATCTGAGTACAATTAATCTCAGTTTACTAATTCAAACAACTAATAAATTAATAATAACTTAATTGAGTGAAATTGTGTTGGACTTAATTGGATCAAGCACACAAATTGAACAACTTGTTCGACTCTTTTCTTTATTGTAATAAAACTCGAACTCTTATAAACTTATTATCCTAATAAAAAGATAATTAAAGTACTTATAACAACTCAATAAACTTAAATAACTGACTCAAACTCTAATAATTTAAACAATTATCAAGATTAGCCCTTCAAATTGATCTCAATTAACTAATTCAAGCAACTAATACGAAACCTAGAAAGTTTAGCAAAATCTAAAATTCGAAATCAATTTTACATTCACAGTGAATGGAACCAAATAAACATTGTATGCAGACAAATTGCACATAAACTGCAGATATAATTAATAATTAAAGTGACAGACAGAGATGTATTGGTCAAATATAATAATAATAATAGTTTTAACAGTTGCAGATCTAGAGTATTAAGTTAAAGCCGACAGTTGGGGTAAATAAAAGAGTGTAAAGAAGTAATGATTTACGAACCAGGAGATGGAGTGAATGATGCTCATGGCGATCTGTTGATTACTTTTAGCAGCGTTTGATTCGAGTGATAATAAAGAAGGTGTGTGGGGTTAGATAATTAGAGATGAGCGTGACAGATACAAATAAACAGCACGTGTTAATAAAGTTAAATTATAGTGTCCACGTAAATGTTTCAATAAAATATTGATATATGATTTAAGATGAGTCGATAAAATATTATTTACCAATGGGTTTAACCTTATGGGCTATGTGCTAGCTAGTTGACTGTGATAATGAAAATAAGAACTAGTCTTTTTTTTGGAAGGTAGTCGGTTTGAATTTGAGTTATATGGGGTTTTTATCTTGTTTGTGTTACGTATGAGGGTTTTGATTCTTGTGGCGGCACAACTGGAAAAGGTCTCTCTTAGGACGTGAGGAGGACCCGGGTACCAAGGGTTATGTCTATCGGGAGAGACTCTCTAGGGTAACAAACCGGAGTTGACCCAACAAGACCCAGTCATGCTAAAGATTGTCATTGTTGTAAAAAAGAATTTTACCAATGGAAACGGTGGCCTGTATTAACAGGCAAAGCTTTTAAAACACCAAAAAGTTAGAAGGTCTTAAGTTCAAGTCTCCCAAATGACAGAAATTCATCGTTAAAGATATATGTTTTTGAAATAGTTTGCTTTAAAGTGTACTAAAAGGGATTTTGCAAATAGTATATGTTGTAATAGGTGTTTTCTCTTTTTTAAACCAATTATCACGGGAAATTATTTTTAGTCAAGTTTCGAACCAAAGGTTAGAACTTATAAATATCTTCAATTATAATCATCACCCCATGCCACTGGATAGGGATGACAATAGGTTGTGTTTGGGATGGGTTTAGATACTCCCAAACTCATACCTGATTATTAAAGTGCATCTAAAACCCGTCGGGTGATTATCAGGTAATTACTTGTTGGGTTTCGAAGATACCCATCGAATTTCGGGTTCATATTGGGTTTTGAGAAATTGTTTCCTGCAATTTATTTGTTCAATGTCGACTCTTCGATATGATTTCTGTTTGTACTATCTAATGCTATGAGTGTAAACTAGTAATAGTTCCCAAACAATAACTTTCCATTGAGTCAAATAAAAATCAGCTTGGTTGAATCATTTCCATGAACTATATGTATGCATCATCTGACATAATATATATACGTATTTAAACACAATACAATAGTGAAGAAACACTAATCGACCCCGGGCAGATTACGGATAATCTGGGGGTTAAATAGATGTTTCCCACGAGGGTTAGGTCCGGCAAAGATGGTTCTTCTGATAACCTGCAAAACAGACACCGTGAGCTCGTCACTGAGAAGGGGGGGTACCTCCTTGTGACCACCCTCCGGCGTGAGAATCAGACTAGATTGCTCTTGAATATAAGTGTATATTAAGAGAATGACTAGAGCAGATATCAGGTAATATATCAAGATATGAGATATGAGATAAGATGATACCATTCCAAGGTGTTGGAGTATTTATAGCCGAAGGTAGGTTTCCAAGCAGGTACAGCCGGCTGAATAGTGTTCCTGTTCTGCCAACTGTGGGCTACGCACATGCCATGCTGGTGGTTAGTGGGTAGGCAGCGGCTGATAGTGACCAGGCCGGCTGTGTACTATTCCTGTTCCACCAACTGCAGGCTATGCACGTCCTCCGACAGGTTGGTGAGTAGGCAGCGGCTAATAGTGATACAGTACAAGAGCGTGCTGCTCGTCATACTGTTGTCAGTGAGCTGTCGTATCTTTGGTCAGATCTTTTGTCCATACCTCGTCAGGTACAGTACAAAAGATCCTCCAGTATTGTACGGACTGGCTCATTTGTGCGGGAGTGTTCCCGGCTTTGTGCGGGAGTGTTCCCGGCTTTGTGCGGGAGTGTTCCCGGCTTACTCACTCCTTCAGGTGACATTACTGAATTATTTAAGAGTTAAGTGCCTTGTGCGTGTAGCTTTGCTGCGCGGGTAGCCTTCCCTGATGGCTTGTATCCTCAGCTGCGGGTACAGGCGGGACACCATTGGGAGGCTTTTCCTGCGGGAACAGCTTGCGTACTGCGCGTAAGGACGTCACGTCTCTGAGCATGGTGGGTCCTGCGGATCCAGTTGGTTTCTGCGCAGACGTCCCTCTTCAAGGTGAGTTCTGCGAGTTTAGCCTTTGCGCAGACGTCCCTGTTGAAGGTGAGTCTTGCGGGTTCAACTACGCAGGCTTCCCTCTTTGAGGTGAGTCTTGCGGGTCCAACTGGGCTCTGCTGGGACATACCTCTTCAAGTCCCCCCAGTCCAATGTTCTTCTCATGAATTGTTAATAAGTGAGGTGTACTTTTGGACTTAAGCAAAGGGTTTTGAAAAGGGTTTAGTTTTAAGGTTTTCCATGGGGATTCTTCCCGCGGAAGTCCTAATGTCACGTGCAGAAATTCCCGACTTTTCTGCTTGATCTTTGGGTGTGATGCGGGTAGGTCTGTAACCTCCTCGCAAGTCAGAAGCGCTGAGTTCCACTTGTGTAGATTCTCCATGAGGTTTTGGTAGTTTTGAACGTAGTGATCAATTATGTTTAAACAACCAACTCCATCTTGGAGCTTCAAACAATCTAGTTCTCGACGTTCCTGCTATGCGGGGATGTTATTCCTGTTTCCGCAAGCATGGCCCAGAAGATCCTTCTTGGTTTCAATTCCCTGCGGAGTGCTAGGTATGTGAAGGGTTTCGCCTTGACACTGTACCCGCACTCGTCTTATAGTTACTTTACTTCCAAGGTATTCCTGACTTCAATTCCCTGCGGGTGCTTAGTATGTGAAGGGTTTTGCCTTGACACTGTACTCGCATCCGTCTTATGGTTACTTAGTTGCCGAGGTATTCTTGGCTTCAATTCCCTGCAGGCGCTAAGTATGTGAAGGGTTTTGCCTTAACACTGTACTCGCACCTGTCTTATAGTTACTTGGTTGCCAAGGTAAGGGGTATATTCCCGCTTACTTTTGAATCTTTTTGAATCTTTTTGAAATTCGAAGAGTTGGTGAAAGGATAAGAACAGTCGAAACTGTTGAAACGTCGTCCGACGGGTTCTTCTGACAGTGTCAGGACGTGCAGGAAGTTATGGCGACGTGACAGTACATGGTCATTCCAGACGCTTTTTCAGGCGCGTGGGCGCGATTTTTTGGGCGCGTGGGTGCGGATTTTACGGCGCGCGTCCCGTCAACAGTATTGCCAGCTTGCTTTTTCCACGTGTCATAGTTTCATTGCACCAACTCTTTTCTCTCTCCTCTGCATTAAATTCATCGCATTCATTGCGATGAGTATACAAAAGGGGGAGAGGGTCCTTTGTAATCCACACTTTCACTTCTATCTTCTCCTTCTAAGCGATTTCCGGCGTATATTCTTTCTGAAATCGTTCTTTACCTCCAAACATGTCGTCTACTCATGATCCAGAAGCTATCGTCGAGGAGTCTGACTTGTACGCCGAGAATCCGTCGTCCACGTCGGACAAGGATGATAAGAGTACTGCTGGCGAGTGCCAGTGTGCTCTTCCGGCCGACCTCTATCAGTACGTCGTCAGGAAGTTCATGCTCGAGCCTTTCGAGCCTGAGTTTCCTGCACCTCATCAGACGGTGTACGATGCCCCCAAGAGCAAGATAGGGGTGTACGCTGCATTCTTCGTCTATGGGAATCTCAGGTTCCCATTGACGAAGTTTGTATACCGTGTTCTGGAGAGACACGGTGTGCATCTGACTGAGGTACACCCAATGGCGATTGCCAAAATCCGCCATTTCGAGTGGGTGTGTCTCATTCTGGGTGTGGAGGCCCATGTTGACCGCCTGATGACCTTCTATTCCTGGAGGTGCATCCAGGGGTGGTATACCTTGGTCAATCGGATCAAGGGTTTGAAGATCTGCGCTACCGAGCGCAGTCTTCGATCTTGGAAGCGGGAGTTCTTCTATATCTCCGCTCGCGTCGTCCCCATAGCGATGACGTTCAAGAACGGGAGACCTCTCCCGAACCTTCACGCCTCCAACTACCTGGAGGCGGAATGGTTCTCCAAGGTTTCCCGGATCCAGTCTCCGGTTTACCGCTTTGCGGAGTCCGGGATGGTGATGCTCGGGATGAGCCGGGTGTGGAAGGAGGCGTCACAGATTCCCATCGTCCTTGAATACGGTTTGAACTCTGTCCCTTACGGTATGCTTCATATTATCCGTTAATTTATGGTTTTCGTTCTAACCGTTTTTTCTTTTTGTTTACAGAGGGAAACGACTTGCAGTCTCTCCTGCAGCCGCGGGAGAGTGATGGTCCCGCTCGGATGGGTACTCGTGCTCTAGATGAGAACGAGTTGCCCATCCTTGAGCAAACGGCAGATCGGTTCGTGGAGGTCTACCCGCCAGGCCACGAGATCCTGAGCGCAAGGCGGCCAGGTAAAGAACTTTTTGACCCTCGCCCTCTCAATGCTCAAACCTCTGCGGGAATTCCTCTAATTTTGTCATCTTCTGATGAGGAATCCGCAGATGGTCCTTTCTTGGCGAGGAAAAAGAAGGCTGCCGGCGGGAAGGGGAAGGCGAAGGTTGCCTCTACTGCCGATCCGGTGAATCGGTCTGACTCAGAGACCGAAAGCGAGGAGGTGGCGGGGAACCCTGGTGGTGATGAGACCATTGCTCCGGAGGTTGAGACGGCTGTCACCTCCGGGCAGACCAGTACAGCGACAGTGACCGGCGTAAAGAGGCCGGTTCCATCGGGTTCGTCCCCGCCTGTTCATACCTTAAAGCTCAAGAGGACTCGTAAGTACAAACTTCCTTTACTTTTAACTTCATATCTTTCCGCCATTATACTAATATATCTTGTCTTCGTGCAGGCGTGGATGCTACGGCATTCCAGAGTGGAGCGGGAGGGAGCAGCTCTGGACCCATGAAGGTAGGTTTGGTCAACCTACCTGAGGCGATGACCCAGGCGACTGCGCCTGCTTCAGTTGTTGGTTCAGTTGCTCACCCGGTTGAGCCAACTGTTCCAACTGTGACGACGTCCCCGCCGACTGTCAGTGCCATATTCACTGATTCCTTCACTGAGCCGGCGGTGAGTGTTTCTGTGGATTCTTCCACAGCCGCGGCCGCGGTTGTGAGTTCACCTCCGGTGAGTTCACCTCCGTTGGTTTCTACCACGGCGGCCTCCGCTATGCCTCCTCCGGCGCCGGCGACTACGGCCGGTCCTTCAGGTATGTCCGGGGTTGGGGCGTCAAGCCAATCTCTGCCTCCTTCCCATCTGCCTGACCTCTTGAATGGATATCCGTTAGGTTCGGGTGATGGGTTTGGCGGCTACAGGCCTGTCGTCGACCCTACAGGTGCGTAGGGTTATTTTGGCCTTTTATTATTTATATATATATATTTTTTTATTTTTTGTTATCATCTTTTCCTAACTGCTTTTTGCTTTTGCAGTGTCGGATTCCAATGAAGTGTATGTTCCACGATGGAACATCCGCCGAGGAACAACCCTTCGGACGCCTGTGGAATGCGTCGAGTGGGCGCGCCACGCCACCCCAAGGGGGGCGCTGGGGGAAGCAATGTCAAGCTACCAGGAGGGTAGGTTGACAAATGAGCTCCGGATTCTCCTAGCCCGGATGCAGTCGCGCGTCGAGCTGCTTTGTCGTGAAAACGACAAGTTAAAAGCAGCTCGGATCCAAGAAGTAGCTCAGGCGCGGGCTGTCCGAGAGGAGAACAGGAGGCTCTCCGCTGTTGCTGCGGAGAAGGAGAAGGCCTTCAAGGCCCTTGAGGTTGAAGTTCAGGCCCGTCTCGAGGCCCGTTCCAAGGCTGCCCAAGCTGTTAACGAACAACTTCGGCTGGCTAAGGAAACTGCACGGAACGCAACTGAGAGGGCCACCAAGGCTGAAGCTGTTGCTGAGCCTCTACGCCTCGAGAATGAGGAACTTAAAGCCAAACTAGAGAGGCTCCAACAGGCTCATGATGCCTTGGCCATGGAAGACGCCAAGAAGCTCCAGGAGATCTTGGACCAGAGGGGCGTGCTTGACCATACTGAGCGTAAGCTTAAGGGCGTCGAAGAGGCTGCGGCTAAAGAAGTGTTGCTTGCCAACCTTAATAAAAGTGAAGCCGAACGCGCCCGTAACCAAGCTCAAGCTGCCCTCCAGGAGGCTCTGGTTACCAAGGAATGGCTTCTACGAGAAGCGTTGTCGCAGGTAAGCTTAGCTTCATAATGTCTTCACGCTTTTCTTTATACTTAGAAAAGGTTTTGATACTTGTATTTTGTTTTGTAGGTTGTGCATCGGGTCTTCACGGACACATCATACGACGATGCCATGAGCGCAGCCCTCAACGCTTCTCATGAGGATGGGGAAAAGGCTGGCTTCCTGCTTGGTCTAGGGTTCATTGAGAAGGGCATCCCGCCTTCCAACTTCCCTTTATATGATGTGGATACTGAAGCTGCTTATGACCAAGCAGTGAACCAGTATGCTGCCTTCCCGCATCCAGTGGTGGAGAAGGTGAACGAAGTTGCTGCTGCTGATGATGGGTTAACCATTCTCAAGACCTTCCTTGAACCGCCACAGCCAACTGATGGTGCGGGTACAAGTGGGTTTGGAGGGAGGGGTCCTGAAGCTTGAACCTTTAGATCCCTTCCCACTGTTAGGATAGGTTTATGTTTTTGTATAGATTTACACTCTTGTAGGCGGGTAGATACCCGGCCATTTTTGTAATACTTCAATTTTTATGGAATGTAAATCCTTTGTGCGGGTAGGACCGTCACTCTTGTTTTATAAACGTTATACGACTTGCTCATGCATATTATAGTTTAATTTGGCACTTGTTTTGCCGCATAAACAATATATGATTCTCTTGTGCATACTTTAGTTTAACTTAGCAATTTCTTAAGTACTTAAAATAAGTTAACCCATCAACGTGGCAGATAATAGGTTAAAGTTTTGCTTCCTCTTTCGTGATTGTGCGGGTAAGAACGTCACTTGCACTTAGTAGGATGGTTAAACTTTACCTATATCTGACCTGCGTTGAGGTTTTCCTCATTCTTTACTTGGAGATATTTTCTAAGTGTTCTAAGTTAACCGTTCGACGCGCGGTTGTCAATAGGTTAAAGTTCAGTTTCCTCTATCATGATTTGTGCGGTTAGGCCCGGCACTTTCATTTAGTGAGATGACCGAACTTCACCTGACTGACCTGCGTGAAGGTTTGCCATTTTTTGTGTTTATGCGGGTTTTGCCGCCTTCCACACGCAACGATTTCTTCACACTTATTTATGCGGTGAAAACCGGCATCAGTGTTTTGAATAAGTTAACCGTTCGACGCGCGGTTGTCAATAGGTTAGTTCGGTGTCCTCTATCATGATTTGTGCGGTTAGGACCGGCACTTTCATTTAGTAGGATGATCAAACTTTGCCTATGACTGACCTGCGTGAAGGTTTGCCGTTTTTTGTGTTTATGCGGGTTTTGCCGCCTTCCACACGCAACGATTTCTTCACACTTATTTATGCGGTGAAAACCGGCATCAGTGTTTTGAATAAATTAACCGTTCGACGCGCGGTTGTCAATAGGTTAGTTCGGTGTCCTCTATCATGATTTGTGCGGTTAGGACCGGCACTTTCATTTAGTAGGATGATCAAACTTTACCTATGACTGACCTGCGTGAAGGTTTGTCGTTTTTTGTGTTTATGCGGGTTTTGCCGCCTTCCACACGCAACGATTTCTTCACACTTATTTATGCGGTGAAAACCGGCATCAGTGTTTTGAATAAATTAACCGTTCGACGCGCGGTTGTCAATAGATTAGTTCGGTGTCCTCTATCATGATTTGTGCGGTTAGGACCGGCACTTTCATTTAGTAGGATGATCAAACTTTACCTATGACTGACCTGCGTGAAGGTTTGCCGTTTTTTGTGTCTATGCGGGTTTTGCCGCCTTCCACATGCAACGACTTGTTTTCCCACTTATGTACGCGGTGAAGACCGGCATATCAGTGTGGAAAGTTCATTAAGTATAAATGTAAGACCATCAGCGTCAATGTGATAAGGAGAATCATTTCCATTAGAAGTGGCTCTGGGCCTTTTCTTTTACAAGTTTGGAATTGATCTACATGCAGACTGTGTAATTGAGCTCCCTTCCATTTTCTTAGGAGTGTCATCGAGCCTTTCGAGCCGATATGCACTTGGTTCGGAATCTCGTTGTTTACGCAGTATGTAGTCTCCGACATTGAAGCTGCAGTTTTATTCGTGTTTTCCCCAACTGGGGTTCTACACGCATTAGCCTGCTCAGCGTTCATTACGCCACGAGGTGCGTGAGCGTCCCATCTCTGACAAATGCTTCGACGATTTCCTTCAAGTCTACGCATTCCTCGGTGTTGTGGCCTCTTGTCCTGTGGAAGTCACAGAATTTGCTCTGATCAGCGTTATGACGCTCTCGGATTATTGGAGCCTTTGGCCATGGGAGTCTCTCGGTGACGCTTTTGGTGAGTGGCGTCCATCTGGAGTTCCGGTTTGACGACGGCATGTTATCCTTTCCGCCTAACCGAGGGTGCGAGCCGGATGAGGTGTCAAAGTTTACCCTTGACTGCCAAATGCCTAGCTTCCTCTTTTTGTTTAGTCGGGCGGTAAGGACATTGTTTTCTCTTGTTTTCTGGGTGTAGAGGTTTGTGCTTTGGGGAAGATCTCTACCCAGTTGTTTTTCCGTTTCCGCGAAGCGTTTAGCTGCTGTCATGATGGCATCCCATGTGGATGGCATGCCATCTTTACCCGTTAAGGTGCGGATGAGCTCTGGGTCTTTTGTGCCCTGGATGAAAGCAGCGCGAACAAGATCTTCGCTAATATTACCCAGACTTAGCTTCTTTGAGTTGAAGCGAGTGATGAAGTCTAGCAAAGATTCATCTTCCTCTCGAATGCAATTGAGGATTGTCCATTGCTCTTCGGTATACTTTCTTTGTTGGCTGAAGTGTTGGCTAAACTTCTGTTGGAAATCTGCCTAATCGTAGATGTGGTGGACCGGTAGACGGTCGAACCACGCTCTGGCTGCTCCAACCAGCGTCATCTGGAACATATAACACCACGTGGGTTCCGTCCAGTTGCTGACGGTTGCCCCTGCTATGAATCTGTTCAAATGATCGTCTGGGTCAGATATACCATCATAGGTGCCGATGTTTGACATCTGTTTGGCACTTCTTGGGGCGATTGCTTCCGCAATGTCCCTTGCAAACTTGGAGGTTCCCGCATTTGCAGCGGTTGGTCTGAAGGTTTTAGAGAAGTCACGTGGGTTTCCACCCGCGTTTTTTGGTTTGAAGGTTTCTCCAAAATTCCTTCTCGGTTGGAAGTCCGTTTCCTTACGCTTCCCTTTCGCCCTATGGCGAGGGTTTGCGTCGGTGTCGGATTCCTCCGAATCATCGTCCAAGTACTCGCACTCATTGCTCATGTTGAGCTGTTGAGTTCTTCCGAATTCGTCAGCCTGTTGGAGTGAACGCAAGCGTTCATCCAACTCAGCTTGGAATTCCCTTTGACGTTTTTCCGCCCACGCTTTAACTTGTTCAAGTGTTTGGCGGGGGGGGCCTCGTCTGTTGTCTTTCCACCTGGGTATCAATGAATCCCAGGGGAGGATTGTTTACTGCACTTGCCCCGGCTCGGGTAACCGGGGTAGTGTTCGTAAAATTTACTGCACTTGCCCTGGCTTGGGTAACCGGGGTAGTGTTCGTAAAATGTGTGTATTCGCCGGTGTTCCCCACAGTAGCTGGGGTTGTGGTTACCGGGGTTTCTTGGTCATTCGCTGGCTTTGGCAACGGAGTAATCTTAACCATCTTTTCGGAGGTTTTGAAAAAACTGAATAAATTAGTTCTAGCTTTTATGCACGGATGGCGCCAATGAAGAAACACTAATCGACCCCGGGCAGATTACGGATAATCTGGGGGTTAAATAGATGTTCCCACGAGGGTTAGGTCCGGCAAAGATGGTTCTTCTGATAACCTGCAAAACAGACACCGTGAGCTCGTCACTGAGAAGGGGGGGTACCTCCTTGTGACCACCCTCCGGCGTGAGAATCAGACTAGATTGCTCTTGAATATAAGTGTATATTAAGAGAATGACTAGAGCAGATATCAGTTAATATATCAAGATATGAGATATGAGATAAGATGATACCATTCCAAAATGTTGGAGTATTTATAGCCGAAGGTAGGTTTCCAAGCAGGTACAGCCGGCTGAATAGTGTTCCTGTTCTGCCAACTGTGGGCTACGCACATGCCATGCTGGTGGTTGGTGGGTAGGCAGCGGCTGATAGTGACCAGGCCGGCTGTGTACTATTCCTGTTCCACCAACTGCAGGCTATGCACGTCCTCCGACAGGTTGGTGAGTAGGCAGCGGCTAATAGTGATACAGTACAAGAGCGTGCTGCTCGTCATACTGTTGTCAGTGAGCTGTCGTATCTTTGGTCAGATCTTTTGTCCATACCTCGTCAGGTACAGTACAAAAGATCCTCCAGTATCGTATGGACTGGCTCATTTGTGCGGGAGTGTTCCCGGCTTTGTGCGGGAGTGTTCCCGGCTTGCTCACTCCTTCAGGTGACATTACTGAATTATTTAAGAGTTAAGTGCCTTGTGCGTGTAGCTTTGCTGCGCGGGTAGCCTTCCTTGATGGCTTGTATCCGCAGCTGCGGGAACAGGCGGGGTACCTCACCATTGGGAGGCTTTTCCTGCGGGAACAGCTTGCGTACTGCGCGTAAGGACGTCACGTCTCTGAGCATGGTGGGTGTTGCGGATCCAGTTGGTTTCTGCGCAGACGTCCCTCTTCAAGGTGAGTTCTGCGAGTTTAGCCTTTGCGCAGACGTCCCTGTTGAAGGTGAGTCTTGCGGGTTCAACTACGCAGGCTTCCTTCTTTGAGGTGAGTCTTGCGGGTCTAACTGGGCTCTGCTGGGACCTACCTCTTCAAATAGCCTAAAACATATACTTATTTTTAATATATCAACAACCTAATATATACACACAACCAGTATATTTACATGCACTTTATCCTAATACAAATATGATACAATCCATATACTTCAACTCAAAGTAACACAACCAGTCTTGATGTATGCATATGTGAAAATCAAAAATCAAAATCAAATGGGAGGGTAACATTGCCAGGGAAAGGGAAATTAGGATGCGGGGAGTAGAGTGGGAATTTCAGTTTTTCATTTTATATATTTATTTTATTTATATAAAACGAGTTATGTCGGGTATATAATCGGGTAAATGGGTTAGTGTTATCGGGTAAATGAGTCGGGTAATCGGATATATTATAAATCCCAAACCCGTTCCAAACCCATGAAAAATTTCAAAACCAATCCCAAACCTTAATAGGAAGAGTTTTATCATCCCGATTATGTCGGGTTTCAAGTATTTCTATCGGGTTCAGGTTTTATTGCCATCCATACCACTGGACTGAATGCGAATTCATTAGATAGATAAAGTTTGTTATGGGTACTGTGTAACTCTAAACATCACACAATTCGCATTTATTGTTTTATTTTGTATATTTCTTTACAAAGACTAAAAACATTTGTAATATATTATTTTAGTATATATTTTCATTTAATATTATTTTATAATAATATAATATTGTTTGTACTAATAAAAAATTTAAATGACTAAAAATATATTATGTATAATTATAGAAAGATGTGGATTTTTTTTGAATAAAAAATAGAGCATATTTATAATATTAAAGCTATGATGTGAGATTGAAGCAAAATTGAAAGAAAGACGGGAAATATGGGGTCTTTGTTGAAAAAGCAAAAGATGGGAATGCATAAAATAAATAATTACAAGGTCCTATCAATTAATGTACATGATTCATGAAATTATAATGTGTACAAAGTGCCACCCAAGATGGAACCACAAAGTCTTTCGACATGATTGAAAAATACTAGTTGGGATATATAAAAAAGACAAATGATTTTAGTGTATACATGTGTGGTAACTTTAATCACATTAAATCAGAATTGTCATAATATATCATAAGAATTAACATTAGCGAATTACAGTGAGATCCGAATGGTCTACTAAACTTCCTATCGACATAACTTTCTATTAATCGGATTGATAGCGGAGGAGTTTTCGGGTCGATATTCATAAAAGAAGAGTGGAGATAGCATCATCAATGCTTTTCTTTGTAAAATAGACGTACTAATTTATGATTTCGGGTAATGAAAAGATGTTGCCTTTAAAAAATTCCTCTAACAAAGATTTCAAGACATTGATCGATGAAAAGAGTATTTCATTTACACTAATGAAACGTAATTAAGTATTTATTATATAGTAGCTTTTGAACCCGTGTAGTATACGAGACCTGTCAAATAAAAAATATAAATATCATTATTTGAAAGAACTGAACAAAATTAAAGGTAAAAGGAAAATATAATATGTATTACAAATAATAAGAAGTCTATAACTCAAATTTATAAAATAGAAAAAAATCTCTATATATACAACTTGGGTAAAATTAAAATACGAAGACAGACAAAAATGAGAAGTATGAGAAGGATTTATGGTCACACAAAAAACCCTCAATAAAAAATTCAAAAATAATAATAATAATAAAATCATAACTCAAAATATAAATAAAAACGAAAAAAAATTAAAAACCAAAATGTTTCTCTCGTCATTCCCGTTAAAAAAAACACCGACGAAAAGACACAATTTCGAGAAAAAAGACACAATGTCGAAAATGAACAAACAACACAATGATAAATAAAAAAAAGACACAATAGGTCGCAAAATTTAACACGATGTCGAACAAAATATAACACAATAAAAAAAAGACACAATGTCAAGGAAAAAAGACACAGGCAATGACGAAAATAAACACACAACACAATAATAAATAAAAAGACACAACGATGTTTTTTCTCAGCATTGTGTCTTTTACGTGATTTTTTTTTAAAACAAGTAAGCCAGTGGAAACATTTTTGCGTTTTTTACATTTTTCATTTT
Organism: Bidens hawaiensis; assembly: GCF_021521415.1. Lineage (NCBI taxonomy): Eukaryota > Viridiplantae > Streptophyta > Magnoliopsida > Asterales > Asteraceae > Bidens > Bidens hawaiensis. The sequence continues at coordinate 79,794 of NW_027495402.1, read as the reverse complement.
TTTTAATAAAATTTTGAGTTATGATTTTCAAGGATTTTTTTGTGGCTAGAATTTCTTCTCATCATTCTTATTTTTGTCCCTCTTTATAGAATAACTTGACCCTATACAACATTTGTCAAATTTGTTTTGACCAATTACCCATTGATAGTTATAATAAATGAGATCAGATATTAGAGAATTGGAAAGAGAATTATAACTCATTTGTCAAAATTGTTTTGACCCATAACCCATGGATATGTAGGATAAATAAGCTGAGGAATTAGAGAATTATAAAGGATATTATAACTCATTTGCCAAAATTATTTTGACCCGTGACTCATATATAACTAAGATGAATGAGATGAAAGATTAAAAAATTGTTATTATAACACGTTTGTCAAAATGGTTTTACTCCATAACCCATAGATAGTTAAATAAATGAGAAGAGATATTAGACCACGAATGAATGTGAGATTGTAACATCATCCTTATTATTTTTTATTAGTATAGTTAGATTAGATTAGATTATAGTCTAATTAATCGAATAAAGCTAGTAAAATTAAATGGTTTAGCTATATATAACTAGGAGAAATGGCAACGTATATTTTAAATAGAAAAATCATGGAAAAGAAAAGGGAACTCGACAACAAGGAGACCAAATGAATGGTTTTACACTTTAGTACTTTACATTACAGAATGGTGAGCTATACATATCGTAAGGGTTTTTTTTTAAAAAAATTCAAAAGATAAACCCAAAAACACATGTGGTTTCAAAAAGATAAAAAAATGAAAATGTAAAACGAGAAAATATTTTAAAATTCATCATAATAACAAATAAGATGATAAATAATATATAAATAGTAAAATATAAAAAAATTTACTAGACAAACACACTTACTTTTTTTTTTCTTTCATGTTGACCTTCACTCATTCCCGCTTTATTGATGTGGTATTGTATAAGGTATAGAATAGAGGGTCAAGTGTTTAATTTCTACAGATGCTAACATTTAGCATTCAAAAAAGAATAATAATTTTCATATTATATTAGAAGCATCAACAAATTTCAACTAGCCAGTAAAACAGAGCATGAGTTTGAACTCTTGGTAGCCGAATTTGAACGCATCCTATAACATTTGATCAAATGAGAATGGAAGAAAAGTTCTTTAACGGTTTTCTCGTACACATATTTCAACGACTATAATTATATTCGCGCATGCTTAGTACACGAGTGTAGAATCTCTCTTTATATCTTTTTAAATAGGTGTCTCCACACAAAGTAAAAAATTAAATAAAATAAATCGCCCATCAAATTAAACCGAATGTCGGTAAAGTGTGTAGCCTTTGAATATAATAATATCAACAACCCATAGAGAAGACTAAAAAGATATTGAAACTTTTACGCAATTGCACGCTTAAGTGACAATTTGACCTTATCACCTATCATTTTTCCTAACATTATTCCAAGTAGTCCCCCACAACTTCATTTTGGCTGGGCCTACTACTTTCTTGTTTTCATGCTAAAATAATTATATATTCCTACCCACATATGAGTTGGTGATATTTTATAGGTTAAGTATCAACTTAATTTTTAGTTGAAAATTCATAAACTTTAACTAGAATGTGTTGTGTGCTACACTGCTATGTAATAGTTCAAATGCATATCATTGTCACGTAGACATTGGGTTATGATTTAACTAACCTATATTTTAACAATCACGTTGTGGTTTTACTAAGATATAAAGAGAGATAAATAAATGTGTGCGCGCACGTGTGTTTGCATAGTTGATCAAGAAAAGTTGACTCCAATAAACCAATGAGTAGGAGAGCACTAGGAGGATGGCGGAGATGGGGCTAACCAGTGACGGGTCTAGAAGAAAAGTTAAAGGGTAGTGTGACAAAAAAAAATATTTTTCAGGGGTGGCCAACACGTAAAATAACGAAGAAAAAAAATTACACTAAAAATGTATTTCGTCAAGAAAGTTAAGAGATAACACGAGCCATCCCTCAACCTATGGTAGATTCGCCCATAAGGCTAAAGCCCTTAATTTGATGATTATGGTAGTGTTTGGTTTGACAAATTTTGTTGTTAAACTATGTGTGTGGTGGCACTTCCAAGTTCCAACCACTTAAAAGCTAAACGACATTCCAATACTAGGGTATCGGGTGTATATGAAATGTCATTCTCGAACCCAAATAAGTAACTCGAAATTTAACTTTTTTATTTTTGTTTACTTCTGGATATATTGTCTTATTAGACTCATTATGTTAATATAAAGTACATAATATGTTTTAGCACGAATTGTTTAATAGTTACTTATATCCAACCTTTTATTATACATTAAAAAATAAATAGTTTTTCAAGTGATCACACAATGATAAAAAGCTCCCATATGAGCATGCTTATATCACTTTAAGGTTCTAAAAATCTAATCATTCCAACTTCCAGTAATTCTATAATTCTAATTCACACATGCGGACCCAAGTGTTGAGTATCGAGATTTAGTGTCAATCCTTATTTTACACAAATTGTAAAAAGAAATTATAAAAACGATATCACCGCTAACTCAAATGTTTAAAAATATTCACAATACAATCTTTATCTTTATATTCATCTCTAAATTTAGAGATTTTTTCTATTTTACTTCCTTATTACAATCTCTATGTCTAAAGAAACGTAGTTTTAAAAATAGTGACATTCTAAATAAAGAGATTCACAATTTATTATCTATATAATATTATGGATATCTAAGAAAAAAAATAATAAAATAAATATCTGTGAGTGAGATAGGTATATGGATTGAGAATGAGATTTGATAGAAATTCTAATGTGAATGCTTATTAATATAGCATATAGATAAACTAAATTTTAATAATTTAAAATATAACACATATGTGGATAATAATACTACATTCTGATCGACAATGTAACTTGTCTACTCCCAAGTACCAACTATCAAGTATATTACGTCTCAAAACGGTTTACGCTATTCTAGTTGTGATAAGAAAAAAAGATATCTTTAGATGCTTATTAGAGGCAAACATAATATAATTACTTCTCCATTACATTAAAATTATCAAAATAAGATTATAACTATTATTAGTTAAATTGTCATATTATTATATATATGCTAAATATATGTATCTTGTTCATCAGATCTAAATTCAATTCAATAAACTTGTCACAACCCAAACTTCCAAAACACTTGTCAAATCAACTCATGCATTTCTAAAAATATCTATATTTATAAAAAATACTAATAATAATAATAATAATACAAAAAAAAAACCTAAAATAGACATTACTTACCTCATCGCCGTCGGTGCTGACCTTATCAACACCTCCAACAGAGCTCTTCGCCGGTAAAATCACACCACCGGCTGCAGTAACCTTGGTGGCAAGTTCACCGGATCTTTTCGCCGGTGATAAGGGTTTTGGAGAACCAAAAGGAGGTTCTGGTGTTGGTGTAGTTATTATAGAAGTTGTTGGCATCATATCAAAACATTAAACATATAAATAAAAAGGTTTGATTCGGTTTCAATAGTGGAGATCTGGTTTGTTAGATCAACAGTAGTGTCGTGTAGTGATGCACTAGGAAGATGGTGAATAATATATAGGAGGATATGTTTTGTGATCGAGGTTGAAACGGTTTTTTAATACTTTTTATAGGGGAAATAATATTCTATTCTTTTTTTTTTAATCATTAATCAACTATATATGTTTATCTATCTATGCTATTCAAGGTTGACCACTTGTCTAACTTTATACTCTTATTAAAAGTTAATGACAATTAGACGAATAATTAGATATTTAAAGTGCTATGTGACACCGTGTTTCGTTGTTCATTGAAAATAAGTGTGAAAACTATGACTTAGATTAACAATGAGACAAACGTGTTAATATATAGAGTAAAACTTTATTAGAGGGGCTACTCTCACCAAAAATCATAAAATAAATAAATATTACCTGAAAGTACATATATACAATAAACATATATAGCCGGTACTTAATAATATAATAGCTAGCTAAATGCCCGCGCGATGCGGCGAGGTGTGCACTCAACTCGACATCGAATGCATAAGCATTATCAATACACAAGTCACCTAATGATAGTGCGCACGTAGACCGAAATTTGACGCGTAGCTCGTACAAGGCCTGTTGCGTGTAACTACAGAATTAACATGCGTAACCGGACCGGAAAGCACATTACCGAAATTAAAAATGCTTAACCAACACCAGGTGTGTAATTCATGCCAATTACCAGCGTCGGGCGCTGGGTTAAGCGCTTACCAAGATGGACTATGTGCGTTACGTGGTGCTGGACACCAAGGGCGAAGCTTCACTGAGGCATGGGGTGGCCCCTGCCCCCTTGTTTTTTTGCGCAGTAGTGTAAATTTACTTGTTTTTGGCCGAAAATTTTTATACGTAGTGTAAGTTTAGTCTTTTTCGGCCGAAAATTTGAGCCCGACCCCTCTCGTTTGTGAAATTTTGTATACATTTTAAGTTCGGCCCCCGGTGCTCCAGTCTAAGCTTCGCCACTGCTGGACACCCATTTTATCGGCCTCGGTACATGTAAACAACATCATTTGCGTAACCATACAATAATTTCAAATAATTAATTTTTAAACCAACTTGTTTTGGCCCGAAACCGTTCCGACTCGACAACATTCTGACCTGGCTTCTTACTACTCGAACTTTTATCGACCCAAACCTTATTAACCCTTTTTTGTATCGACTCGTTCCGACTCATATCCAGTTTTATAAATAGCCCGGGCTCGCCGACTCGATATATTGCCAGTTCTAATGTTAATCACGTAACATGTTGATTTTTAAAAAATGAAAAAACTATAGCAATATCATACTCAAATTAAAGAGAATAAAATGCTCGTTTATATGGTGTAATCTTTTTGAAAAAATAATAACGTCTGAAAAAATTATGGTCGTTAAAAAGTCGTGGGGTAGTTGGTTTTGAATTAAGGGGTATTTGTGTAACTATTTTTAAAATTTACAAAAAAATGAGTGAAGCTAAAGGACCAAAGTTGTAAGTGTATTTGGAAAAATGAGTTTACGTAATATTTCTCAAATACTTGTGTGAGTAAAGACTTAATTGCCCCTAATAACTATATTTTAGATGCAATATGTGTTGTATATCAAGCAATGAGTTTTGTATCTTTTAAAATTTAAAAGGTCCCTAATCCATACTTTATATATAGTATAGATGAGTGAACTCAAAATAATTTCTCTTATTTGGTGATCATATTGACAAAATCTTGTATATTATTAATGCGAGCAAATAAATATACACACACAAATATTATTATCGTAATTTTCTAGATATCTTTTTTGAAAAGATTTGATTTTTGATAACAGAGGTGTTGGGATTGTCAATTAAAAGCAAAACTTTCACCTAACTAGTGTTGTATATTGGTATATTGGGTAGTATTTGGTTTGAGTCTCTTTTGGAAATTTAAACACGTTTGCAAACGTGTTTAAATTATTTAAAATTTAAGATCTAAGTCAATAGAAATGAAGTCAAAAGTACTTTCAATGCAACTCTAAGTTTTCTTTTGGACGGCATGCAACTTTTAGTTATATCAAACTTTATTTATATATACACTAGGTTATAAACCCGTGTATTACACGAGAATATGTAAAAAAATTGTCATTAACTTTTTTGTTTAACACACGAAAGCACATCAACATATCGTCAATATATAAGATGAACGAATAATACATAATTAAAAGTTATAGTATATAAACAAAATCCACTTGATAACGTGGAGCAAAAGTGGTTCAATTCACCCCCATTATATATGTTAATTCCATCTATATAAATGTAATGACTAACATATAATTCGTTTTATCATTCATTTCGGTTGAATAATTTTTGAATGAAGGCACATTTTTCACAACTCACAAGACAATAAGTAAAATGATTATATAAGTGTAAAGAATTATTTAAAGCAGGCTTACATAAAAATTTGTTGTATTCAACGACTTCAATGACAAAACATGTGCAATTTGTTGATAGCAATTGTATCGTTAATACTTAATTGATTTGGATTGATTTGAGTTATTATTACATGGATATCAAAAAACATATATAAAATGGAAATAAACCTTCTTTATTTAAACACTTGTAAATCAAAAGTTCAAATAAGTTAACTTGAGAAAATAATAAAGAATGAAGATACTAAGTTCAAAACAGGAAACAAACTAAACGATACTTAGAAAATAACTTAGAAAATAACGACGATAAGAAAAGTAACGATTTCAAATCTGGCAAAATAAATTATTTTCCAGCTTTGTAGTTGAGTTTCTTGACAATTACTTTCAGATCTTGATTGGTTTCATGACGGGCACGGGCTTTACTTGAAGATTCAATTGGATCTTTATCAACATAGGCAACATCAACCAAATTATGCTTCAATTCAGAATGAGAGATTTTTGAACATCAACTTCATCAATCAAGATAGTCTCAAGTCCCGTATCGATAATCAACACACGAATTAAACGAATAACTCTTGTTTATATTAATCAGAAAATCTAACTCCAAAAACTGATTACAATATCTATCAAACCTTAACTCGGTTTGACTCTTGATGAACCCTAACTCGGTTGCATCTAGATGAACCCGAGTTTATAATATCTATTCTTGATGAACCCTAACACGAAATCTGATTACAATATCTATTCAAGTCCCTTATCGATAATCAACACACGAATTAAACGAATAACTCTCGTTTATATTAATCAGAAAATCTAACTCCAAAAACTGATTACAATATCTATCAAACCTTAACTCGGTTTGACTCTTGATGAACCCTAACTCGGTTGCATCTAGATGAAGCCTAACTCGGTTACATCTCGTGTGTGTCTCTAGATGAACCCTAAATCGGTTACACCTCACATCACACCCTATAATGTCTAACCATGACATGTTTATATAGACTAACTTAACTTGCTAGCCAAGACATCACCAATTATAATCACAATACAAATAGGAAACATAATGTAATTAGGAAATATAACCACTATGACCTACTTGTCAATATTGGTCACTCAGGTTCACCGACTTGTGACTTGAAGTCTGAAATTACGTCCAACATAGTCTTCTGAAGAAACACGAATCTACTTCTCTTGATGGGTCCTAGATCCAATGAGTCTACAGGGTAGGATACGATAATAGCCAACAACCATATGAGCTTAATCTCCCAAAGTCCAGTGACAGAAACCTGCAAAACAGACACTGTGAGCTTGTTACGGGAAGGACAAGAGGGGGTCTTCCCGTAACCACCCTCCGGCGTGAGAATAAGTACCGTTCTAATGAAGAGAAAGTACTGAAGTATTTAGAGTAGATAGTTGGGAGTGAATGAATACCTCAAAGAGATTTTGAAGGTATTTATAGCCGAAGAGTGTGGGAGTGTGATTGGGCCAGCTGTCCCTTTCTAGAAGATGCTCCTGTAACCGCTTGGACACGTGTCCTCGTGTAATAGGTTGAGCTATACGCCCCATGTGCATGGTTATAACAACCTGGCCAGCTGTCCTCCATTCATTGGTTGATGGGTCAGTCTTCTCCAAGAAAGGATATTGGTACTTTTTCTAGAAGGTAATTAGTTAATTACAGCTGTCCTGTGACATTGTCTTCTGGCTATTCTGGCAGGGTAAGGATACTTCCCTGCGGATGACTTTTGAGGGTGTCCGGATGCTTCCGCGCATGGTGTAAGGTTGTTCCTCCTTTATTGAGTTGTGCGGGTGATCCATATGTCCCACGGGTATCTTATGAGGAGTATTCCTCTGACCCGAGGGCAACACTAAGGGTATTTGGGTCTTTTTGGTACCCTACCTCTATAACTCCCCCCCCCCAGTCCATTGTTTCTCCGTGTGAAGTTTTTATACGGGTGATATTTTGGACTTAGGGTATATTTGGGGATTTTTGAATTTTGAAGCTTTGTTGGAAACATCTTCTGTTGTGGTGTGGATAACCATGAGATGGACGAATTTGACAACTTGCAGGCGTGTGAATAGGTGATCTGACGTCAGCGACGGCTGTTACTGTACTCGTCTGTACAACTTTTTCGCTTTCTCGGTTTTGCCGCGTGACGTGGCGTCTACTGAGTGGACGACGTATTTCTCTCTATATTGTTCGTATCCTATCGCATGAATTGCGATGAGTACAAATAAGAGAGGTTATCTTTCTTCAGAAGTTCTATCGGCTTTGATTTTGAATTTCCTTCATCTTTTCCTTCAAAACTTCTGAGCTTTCCATTTCTTTCAAGATTGCTCGTTGCTTCCCTTTTACCGTTGATCCATCAGTTGGTGATAGGATGTCGTCTTCACCAGACATCGAATCCGTGGTAATAGACTGGAATATGATCGACTATCAACGATTGATCCATACGTATGGGATTCTACCGGAGTGGGGACCAGAGTTCCCTGCTGCCGGATCTATTTCTAGCCGTCCTCCTGTCAGCAAAATGGCTGTATATGACAATTATTTTACCCATGGGAACCTTTGGTTTTCCAATAACGAAGTTTCTGATGAAGGTGCTCAGCGCCTATGGGATTCATCTATCCCAGTTACACCCACTCGGGCTTGCACGAATTCGACACTTAGAATTCTTGAAAAAGCAAAGGGGATGGTGCCCCGCGTTGACCAGTTCCCGGTCTTTTACCTGATGGCCAACCGTGGCGGATGGTTCAAGGCTAGCCCGATAACCGATAGGGTTATCGGTATTGCGCCAACTGAGGGTGCGCCAGGATGGCGGACCAGATTCTTCTGGATTTCAGAGGATGTTGTCCCAATTACCATGGTTCGTCGTCCGGCCAATGAGGCATTGCCGGAGATTATCACTGCTCCACATGAGAATCAAGAGTGGTTCCGTGTGTTAATAACGAACCCTTCATCGATACGGGCCATGCCGGAGGAAGCCCTAGTCTGGGCGGGTATGAGCCGCCTGTGGCCATTCCCTGATTTGGAGCCCTTAAACTGTGTTAATTTTTCTTTTTATTGTATATGTTTTTAGGTGAAGGAATGATGCTGAACGCCCTTTTCCCAGACAGGGTTTGTCCGCGGAAACACATCCGCGATGCGAAGGATTTGCCTGTCTTAGATAGGATCCGCGACCAATTCCTTTTTCCTAGCAAGGTGCGCGCGGAACCTATAGCCTCAGAGGCTACTTTTCAAACAGGTGCGCACATCTTTAACCCTCGCCCGCTTAATGCTCTCTCCTCTGATGGGGTGATTGTTATCTTGACCTCAAGTGAGAATTGCCATTGGAAGAATCTGATTCTTATGTTGATTCTGAAATCTCATTTGTCACTCATGCATTGGTAGAATTGGAGCAGAAGCGGAAGCTCCAGTTCTTCGAAGCAGATGTCGGAGGTAAACCGACAAAGAAGGCTAGGACGCAACGTCCAAAACGACATAAGACCAGCCTTCTCGACCACATTAAAGTAATGTATGGTAAGCCCTTTTGAAACTCCGTCTCTCCTCTATATCTTTTACATATTTTTGAAAGTAATTTCATTATTTGCAGAGCCAACTGTGGCTGTTGGTGGAGGTGCATCGCTGGAGAAACCGCCGTCTCCACCACCAGAGAAAGAGAAAGAACCATCTCCCTTGCCGGAGGGGGATAAAGAAGCTCCGCGCCCTCCACCAGAGACCAATGCGTCAAGTTCCAAGGACAAGGAACCAGCTGCGGATGTGGAGATGCCCAAGAAGCAAGCATCTCCACGTCCATCTTCTGTGCCTCTCCCCCAGTCTTTGCCACTATTTTCAGTTTGCACGACATCAATTCTGGCGGGTGGAGGGGAGGAATCTCATTCCCAACGCTTGCCGTTGGATGAAGGGTTGGTGACGCACGATGTGTCACATCAATCGCCACCTCACTTATCCTTTTCCTCCCCGATACGCCCTCGAACATCGAATTCTGATTATTATGGTGTGCCCAATCCGGGGGAGGATAGTCATACGTATATTCCTCATTGGAATATTACAAAAGGTTCCCGTTTCACAGACCCAGACGCTTGTGCTACTTTTATCAGCCAATGTGTTCCGCTTGCGGAACGGGCCTTCCAGCGTGGCCGTCTTCGTTACGATCTACATACAGATTTTTCTACGGTCCTGGTCAATACCTTGGCCAACGGACAATAAATTTTATGAGACTGGCGATGGGGGAAGGATGGAGCGAGATGGCCCGGACAACTGAAGAAGCTAAGAAGGAGGCTGATGAGTACCATGTGGCAGCAAACACTGCAAAGTGGAAGTTGTCAAATGCTGAAATCGCTCTGAAAGCTGAGAAGGACAGGCAAGCTACCGCTGCTCGCCAGTGGAAGGAATCATGTCAGAAACAAAACGAAGTCCTTCAAGCTGCCCGGGATGTAACGCAGAAGAAGAAAGAAGACTTGGCTAAGGCTCTTGATGCAAACTCTGCCTTAGAAAGCCAAGTGACCCGCCAAGGTGCTATCATTCAAAATCTTGAGGCGGAGTCTAAATTGCAAAATGAGCGGGCGAGACTTATGGAGAAAACAACTGCAGATATGCAGGCCGCCTATGGCTCTTTGTTGCAAGCGCGTGATGCCGCGGAAGCCCGTGTTGTTCGGGCGGAAGAGGAGCGGAAGTGGCTTCTAGAGCAAGGTCTAGCTTCGGTATGTTGCCTTTACTTATCTTCTTTTAATTAATTTTTTTATTAAGTCACCAACGTTTACAAGTCTCTCTTTCTTGACAGGTTATCAAGCATATCAAAGAAGGACCTGAGTTGACGAACAACCTTGCCTTCCTCCTTACCACTTCTTCTCAGTCGGGCCGCCTGGTGGGTTTCAATGAGGGAATCGCATATGCCCAGGCTGACCGCTCCCTTGAAGAACATCCGCTGCATGGTCGTGATACTACTCAAGAGTATAAAACGCGCCTTAGTGAATATGACAATTTGTCATTCCCACTGCAGGACATGCTTCTTGAATTTGCAACAACGGATGATGGCGTGCAACGCCTTAAGGAATATCTTGAAGAAGGGTCAGAAGACACTCCGCCAACACCTCCAGAGGACACATCTGCCCCAGACCCATAGAATAGGCAATATTCTGTAATTTTTGTTTCATCTTTTTGTAATCATACTTTTAATATGAATAAAAGAAATCTTCTGGCATTTTTTTGGATCTTATATCATCTTGTAGTTTATACTTAAAGATATTTTTTCTTTGAGATATTTTGAATTTTGCAAGTGAAAGAGAAGTAATGACGTGGCGAAGTAAAAAAAACTGTTACAAGACAATTGATAAGACGTATCTGACGTCTTTCTAAAGTCTTTTTTGCTTTTTCGTCTTTCCCGCCTGACGTGCCACTCTCTGATTTGGTTATACTTTCTCTCTCCGCTGGCACCCCTTCTATCGCATTAATTGCAATATGTATAAATAGGGTGCTCCCATCTTCCTTTCATCCTTATCCTTTTCAAATCCTTGTTTTCTCTAACTCTAGATCTAAAATCTTTGATATTCTTTATCAGAGGGGCTACTCTCACCAAAAATCATAAAATAAATAAATATTACTTGAAAGTACATATATATAATAAACATATATAGCTAGTACTTAATATAATAATGAGTGAACTCAAAATAATTTATCTTATTCGGTGACCATATTGACAAACTCTTGTATATTATTAATACGAGCAAATAAATATATACACACAAATATTATTATCATAATTTTTTAGATATCTTTTTGAAAAGATTTGATTTTTGATAACAGAGGTGTTGGGATTGTCAATTAAAAGTTGAACTTTCACCTAACTAGTGTTGTATATTGGTATATTGGGTAGTATTTGGTTTGAGTCTCTTTTGGTAATTTAAACACGTTTGCAAACGTGTTTAAATTAATTAAAATTTAAGATCTAAGTCAATAGAAATGAAGTCAAAAGTACTTTCAATGCAACTCTCACTTTTCTTTTGGACGGCATGCAACTTTTAGTTATATCAAACTTTATATATATATATATATATATAGAGCATTCATGTTAGACTGTTAAGAGTATCCATCTCCATTTTTATTTAAACTTTGTTTATTTTTGAAAACATTTTACATCTAATTCTTCTTTTTTGAACGGTCAACAAACATAAAATGCCTAGATTCTTTGTACGAGGTAACCCAATGGCAAAGGACCATCACCAGCTATCCAAATATAGAGAGTTATTTTTTATCAAAAAAAAAAATTAGATTGACAAATAAACAATTATAGAGAGCTATCTTACTTATAAACAATTATTATATTGATTTGTCTTAATTTTATACACTCTTAAATTTGTATAGATTGATGAATAATAACCATATAAACAAGAGTTATTTTTTTATCAATAAATATAAAAGAATTGTTATTCCAAATTTCCAATAAATGGATGTTTTTATTGTATTCTCTATTTTTTTGCTATATGTTTATTACAAAGTGGATTTTAGATAGTCGGAGTGTTTTTACAAACACTTAATATATTAAATGTTTATATATATTTAATAAGTGCACCTACATCAGTTGTTTGTCTATATCTGTCTTTAAAATATATAGACTTTCTCTAATTTGTATCTTCATCATAATCTCTATTTGTATCACTAAAATACAGAGTTTGATTAATAATAATTTTCAAGCAGTTTCGATAACTTCTCTATCTTTATCTTTACAATTACATTAAAAATCATTATGTTTTCTCTCTTATTTTCAATTAAATAATATTTTTATACATTTATCATTACCTTTTATATCCCCTCTGATGACCGTCGTTTGAGTCAATCAAAAACCTAATTATTTTAAATAGATAGAGCAAGTAGGGTATCGTATCACAATGAGTATGTGGTCAATGCAATTCGTGTAACAGATTTATATTATGAAGTAACAAGTTTTAGTGCTGATCACACAAGCAATAGTTTGAATTAAAAGAACTAAGCAACGAATAAGTAAACGAGTAATAAGCAGTTAACAAAACAAATCACACCCGGGAATTCAAGTAAGCAACCAAACAGTATCTCATGCAACCTAACAGATTTATTATTAACTATTAACTAAAAACTGATCAACCAGACAAAACCTTAGACGTCAACAATTACTTTACACACGGCACTGGTTATCAAACAGTCCTTGCCAGTGTGACTCAGTTAAGGGTAATTGTACGTTTTATCGTATTCAATCTAACCAAACAGTTATATGACTAATTACCTAGCAACTGGTAACAGATCGTTCAGACCAACGTAAACCTAAACCGACCGAACACACAGAAATACTAAACATCAATAATCATATATCAATCTTCAATAATCAAAACATAAGTATTCTTAATCACATGAGAAAAACTGTAAATGGTTACAAACTATACATCCCGGGTGCGATTCTAGGAGATTAGCCGAGCCGCGACATCATCAAATCTTCGATACGGATGATATGGATCATGTGGAAGGTCTTGGCACGAGCTATAATGGTGGAAATCGCCTCTTGGAGCTGCTGGAATCGCCTATCGTTCGTCAAAACGGAGTTAGGGTTTTTTCTTGATGAAAAAGAAGTTATAAACTAAAAATCCCGTCTGCACTCCCGTCGCGGTACGCGACGGGTCTTCTTATGAGTCGATCGCGTACCACGATTGACCCCCCGAGTCAACATATTTTTATCACCCATCGCACTTCAGCAAACCCATCGCGTACCGCGATGGGACTCTGGAACAGCAAACTTCATTCTTTTCCTCGTTTTGCGTGCTGGACATCCCGGGTCTTCATTCCGTGTCACAACAGGTCCATACTGAGTACTTTAACGCCTATGACCTGAAATCCAATAAAACTCGTATGAAGTATCGATAGTTCTCGAATAGATAGTTAAAACTAAATAATAAACGAACTAAAATATATACAAATTAACCGACCATCACATCCCCACACTTATTTTTTGCTTGCCCTCAAGCAAAACTCTAAAGCAAACATCGACCTCCATCATAGGTATGTAGATTATCGCCATTAATAATAGTAAGGTTTAAGGTCATACCCAGTTTCCCAAACTGACACTGTTTTTAGATTGACATCTCACAAATACGGTTAAATGCTATACTAAAACAATAGAGCCGCCCAGACAGGTGTACTTTGTTTCCAGTTAAGGCACACATGCTCATACCACTCGTAATATAACATCTCTCCTCTCGGTTTAATATATGGACTAGCAAAAGATGTGCCAGTATCACTCAGCTCTCAATATCACTCATAAGTACATATTAATCCATCAAGCTGCTTTGGCACAAATGCAAATCAAGAGGTCTTTAAAAGGGTTGTAACAGGGCCAGGTGTAAGGGCATGGAAGGGAAATATTTAAGTAGCTCAAACGATCCGACCCGGCTTATTACAAAACATCTAAATAAACGAAACAACTTTACAACTAACTGACTGATTATAAACATCTAAATAAGCAAACTATCAACATACTGATTTCACATTTTTTTTACATAAACGAACTTTAACGAACGAACTCTAGAATACATAACAGAATATAAACAGACATCTTTTTGTCTTTTTCTCATTTTTTTAAGCATAATAATGTGATGCTTAACAATGAGATAAATACAAATACAAAACAAAAGCAAATACAATTACGAATACAAATAAACCTAGTAAGCCGGATCGTCTCGTAACATAATGTCGGGGTTAAACAAACGAAAAAAATAAGTCCAAGAAATGTTTTCTAAGGGACCCAACCCCCCGCCCCTCACATTAACCTCACCTCATATGTGTAATAATGAGGCCCCAACCCCCCAGTACCCACACTCACGCTCATCCAGACGAGGCTTAACCTAGTTGCCTCTATCACTTTTGCATTTTGCCAACTGTGATCCCGTAATCCATGAACATCAGTGAAAGCACTCAAATGACATGTGTGTACTATATATTATATGTGTATTATATATATTTGGGTCAACTCACACACGTACCGGAGGAATAGGGTTGACGATATAAACATGTGTACCTGTCCCCATGACTCGTTATCCCCGCCTAAACGACCGCGTTTTCAACTTCTCGTTATAAAATATTTGTGAGTAAGACTAATGAGACGCTGAAAAACCAACCATGACCAGAAACCTATGACTTGGCATTAATGGCAATAATTAACAGTTAACAACTTTGGTTTCTGAACACTCTTCGAGGTACTATCGGGCTTAAAATTTTTCAAATTTCCCCCATCCCCACACTTGAGGTTTACATTGTCCTCAATGTAAGAATACTTAACATTGTCCTCAAAGTTAAATATGATATAACGATTAATGAACATTTGAGGGACGAGGCTGAAATTGACCTTTTGACTATTAAGCAATTTATAAATTTCGGGGCTTATGTGAGGCGGTTCTACTAACAATTATACAATTACACTTTTAACGTTTAAAAATAATAAACAAAATGAAATTATGAAACCGAAATCACCTGATATCAACGTGACTGGAGAAGGACCAGTCGGCTCGTGAACTCTCAAAAACACTCGTGTACTCTCGTCTCATCCAATTACCAAACTGACAATCGAACCTGCAAAATCTCGAGATGTGTAGAAGCAAGCTTCTCACAAGTGTAAGACATAGGTCTTTTAAGAGTTATGCAAATGAATATGTGTTAATTTTATTAAAAAAATTACCGAGCCAAATTAATTCGTTTCATAATAAATTCTGTTAAGTTAGTTAAAAACGTTAAAAGACCTAACTCACTTTCGTAGGAATCACGATTGCATTTAGCATATGCAACAAGCCCTGTAAACCCCCCGGTAGCCCGAGAGGACGAGTGGGGTCTCGTGAGGGTTTATAGTGAACTACACCCACAAAGTTCCAAATATACCAAAATATACACGTACCTGGATTAACCACAGCAAAATGAACATGAAAGCACTCTGGGCCACTTAACTGAACTGAAACCTCGTTTTCTGACAAATACTTTATCGACACCTCAAAATCCAAACTTTTTTGTGAGTTATCCCCACACTTAGCTTTTGCTATGATGGTACACTTAAAATACAAATAGTAATATGAAAACTAAAACAAAATGCAAAACTAAAAATATACAAAATGTACAATTACCACCCTTTTGAAACGTTTATGGCATTCAAGGTGGGCGTCTGGCCCGCTCCCGTGCAACCTTCTCATTATAGGCACGCTTTTCTTCAATCATTTGTTGCCAGTCTTCCGATAGGCCATGATCTGGCTCGAACATCCTCGATCTCCACTCTTGATCATTTTGGTCGGGTGGATGTCTCACTTTCTTCTTCTTTGGTCGGTTACCTTTCTCTTCCACCTTCTCACTATGTTGTTTCTCAAATCCCTTCTTATCTATCCTGTCAATCACAAAGCATTCCTCTTTTGTGTGATCCTTGTCCAAGGATACACACTTGTCAACAAGAGGGTTAATAGCATTTTCAAACAATAATAACCGTTTATCACGGTCTCCACACTTGATTCTCAAAACCCCCTTAGCACAATCAATTACCGCATGTGTTGTGGCAAGAAATGGCCTACCCAATATGACTTGTGGTTGTGTATTATTCACACGTTTTGAATAGTCAAGTACAAGAAAGTCAACTGGGTAGAAAAATTCTTCCACCTGAACCATGACATTAGTCACCATGCCTCGAGGAAGTGTATGAGTTTAGTCTGCCAACACCACGGTGGTGTTTACCCTTTCTAACGGGCCAAATTCATACTGATCATATAAACTACCAGGCATGATACTAACAAATGCTCCAAGATCTAAAAGTGCACGATCAGTTTTAAATTCCCCAATTTGAATAGATAAAAGCGGCACTCCCAGGTCTTGGAGTTTACTTGAGGTGGTATTATTCTCCACCCCTTCATCTCTCATGTTGGTCAATTTACCATTTAAACATTTTTCAAATGTGCAATTTTCACAAAAAGACATTTCATATGTTTTTCATTCTGATTCATTTTGGAAAATTGATTCATTTTGACCGACACAATCACTCTCACCACTAACATCTTCCACCACCCCCCCCTCAACAAATTGTGGTGGTGAATCCACTTCAACACTAGAAATTTCAAAATGAGGTAAAAGACTTACAACATTGATGTGTACATTGTTTCCCTTCTTGGAGCTTGAGTAGTAATGGTTCGGGTTGACTGTAGTATCACTCGGGAGTTGACCTGCACTCTTTTGCAACTTTGCCATATCTGCTGCGAGCTGACCAATTTGCTTTGACATTGCCCCTGCTGACTTATCATGTAACTCAAACTGTTTCTTCGTTTCATCCTTATGATATGTCATAAACTTCATCAATGCATCCAACTTTGAGTGTACCGACTCATCTGCATTTCTCGAGGACCCCCTCTGCTGGTCCTGATTTCCCGATGAATTTCCACCCCGGTTACCATCTCCGTTATACCCCCGATTCTGATCATACGAACCTTGCTGCTGCTGATAACCACCCTGGTGGTAATTACCCTGCGACCCGTTCTGGCTCGATCCTTGAAAGTTCGGGTTCAACTGAGAAGACGCGTTTCCGTAACAAAAGTTCGGGTGGTTCCTCAGGCCCGGGTGATATGTGTTCGAATTGAATCCTTGGCCTTTGGAATCCCCGTAAGCATAATTAACCTCCTCGGTGTCATCCTCCTCATCATCATCAAACTCGGGGCAATTTTCTGCCTTATGCCCGAGTTCACCACAATCTTCACAAACCGGGAATTTAACACCAACTTTCCCGACCTCTTTCTTCTTACCCTTTATGTACCCAGCCAGTTCACGTTCTAACTCAGCAATTCTTTCAGACTCACTCGTGACTGACTTAACCGATCTGGATGAATTACCACGTCTTCGTCTTTCAGCTGCTGCTTCTGCCTTGGAATCTTCACACATGAACTCTAAATATTCCCAATCATCTTCCTCAGGCTGATTCAACAACTGACTATTACACGAGGCCTTAAAATGCTTTCGGTCCTCGTATGTCAAACCGTTAACAAAGCACTTTACCAGTTCCCACAGTTTGATTTGGTGATGTGGGCATTTTCTGATCATATCCTTATACATGGTAAAAGCTTCATGGAATAACTCACCTGGTAACTGTGAAAAGTGACAAATGTCTGAACGGGCCTCGGTAGTCCTCTACTATGAATAAAACTCGTTTAGGAAGACTTGTTGCATCTCGGCCCAGTTTCTGATTTTGTGTGTTGGTAACGAGTTAAACCACAGTTTCGCTTTGTCTTTTAATGAGAACTGGAATAACCGCAACCGGACTTCATTCTGATCGAACGTACCATCACCAATAGACCCGCCAACAGCCGAAAAATCAATCAAGTGCGAATACGGGTATCGTATCACAAGGAGTATGTGGTCAATGCAATTCGTGTAACAAATTTATATTATGAAGTAACAAGTTTTAGTGCTGATCACACAAGCAATAGTTTGAATTAAAAGAACTAAACAACGAATAAGTAAACGAGTAATAAGCAGTTAACAAAGCAAACCACACCCGGGAATTCAAGTAAGCAACCAAACAGTATCTCATGCAACCTAACAGATTTATTATTAACTATTAACTAAAAACTGATCAACCAGACAAAACCTTAGACGTCAACAATTACTTTACACACGACACTGGTTATCAAACAGTCCTTGCCAGTGTGACTCAGTTAAGGGTAATTGTACGTTTTATCGTATTCAATCTAACCAAACAGTTATATGACTAATTACCTAGCAACTGGTAACAGATCGTTCAGACCAACGTAAACCTAAACCGACCGAACACACAGAAATACTAAACATCAATAATCATATATCAATCTTCAATAATCAAAACATAAGTATTCTTAATCACATGAGAAAAACTGTAAATGGTTACAAACTATACATCCCGGGTGCGATTCTAGGAGATTAGCCGAGCCGCGACATCATCAAATCTTCGATACGGATGATATGGATCATGTGGAAGGTCTTGGCACGAGCTATAATGGTGGAAATCGCCTCTTGGAGCTGCTGGAATCGTCTATCGTTCGTCAAAACGGAGTTAGGGTTTTTTCTTGATGAAAAAGAAGTTATAAACTAAAAATCCCGTCTGCACTCCCGTCGCGGTACGCGACGGGTCTTCTTATGAGTCGATCGCGTACCGCGATTAACCCCTGAGTCAACATATTTTTTATCACCCATCGCGGTGCGGGATGGGGACTTCAGCAAACCCATAGCGTACCGCGATGGGACTCTGGAACATCAAACTTCATTCTTTTTCTCGTTTTGCGTGCTGGACATCCCGGGTCTTCATTCCGTGTCACAACAGGTCCATACTGAGTACTTTAACGCCTATGACCTTAAATCCAATAAAACACGTATGAAGTATCGATAGTTCTCGAATAGACAGTTAAAACTAAATAATAAACGAACTAAAACATATACAAATTAACCGACCATCACCCTCCACTCGTAACAATTTGTTGCTCCACTTGTAACCACTTCAACAATTATTAAAAAAAATATAGAGTGTGAATAAGTGATTTTTCAAATTTACTTATAAACAGTAACGTTTTCCATCTCATCCATTCACAACCACTTTATATAATATAGAGAACCCACTTACATATTATAAAATATATGTTGTGAATGTTTAAAATATTGATAATCTATTCGTGATCTCTAAAGTGAGTGTTTAAGAAACATAAAAAATAGTGTTTGTGAATGGGTTAAAGAAAAATATAGAGAACCCTATTTGGTAGGTTAAATAAAGGGATTTTCTCCGGATACTGACCCTTTTTGGAAAACATCGGTCAGTACGTGGTGTATAATCATGTAGTGCCGCGTATTGGCCGATGTCTCCTCAAGAGGATTTTTTTTTGTGTTTTTCTGTTTTTTTTTTGTTTTTTTACCAATAATTAGATTTTAAAAAATAGTTTTTTAATTATTTTTAGCTTAAACAATCGGGTATACATTTTTTTTATCAATAATTGGCTCGATTTTAAAATTCTAACAAAACAATATAAATAAAACGATATTTATATATAGATACACAACCATTATAACAAGTTCATACAAATAAAAACAAAATGTAAAAATCTATCTAAATGGCAACGTCACCAGTGTCGGCGTCGTCAGCATCGTCTGGCGCCCGGTTTGTCATAAGCGTCTTCGTCGTCCTCGCGACTAATTCTAGCGCCTGATGAGCTCGTCTCGTGGTTAAAAGGTGGCGGTGGTACTCTGTACACCTCACCACACTGGCCGACATCCAAAACATCAACAACCCAGGTCATCTGACGCTGCATCCTCTGCTCTAAGCTCTATAGTCGGGCGTCAGTCGCAGCATCTAAACACACGGTGCGATATGTACGCGGAACGTGATGCGGCACCCGTGGTTGATATCAACACGATAAGTAAACATTGATATTTAGAAGATACAGACTAATTTAAACGGTAAGAAAACATGCCTCAACTACATGGTCTGGATGCTCATCCTCCTCCGCATTCGCCCCCCATCCATGTTCACATGGTGTGATACATATATATATGTGTGTGTATTTCCCTTGTATATTTTATTTAAATTTAATTTGCTTTTGTTCGTTTTTAGTCAAGATTTCTATACTACTATCATTATTATATTTTGTAGGTTCCGGAAGTTGATCGTGATCGAAAAGGGCGAAAAACAAGTCAAAACGAGAACCCGGAACGCGGAAGGAAGGAACCGAAGAAGAACCGGTTAGACCAGGCCGGTTTGACCGGCCTCCCTCTCCTTATGCGTCGTGCTGCGCGACCATGGGGGCACACCATGGCCGCGCTACGTATAGCCCTTGTATTTCCAGAATGTTTTACGTTTTTGTTCAGTGTTGAGCCCTGTTTAAGTATATAAACACCCCTACTCTTAACCTGAACAATACCCTAGTGCCAACAGACGAATTTGGAGTATACGGGAGCTATTATTCGAGTTTTTTTTTGGCGGTTTTGAAGGAAAGAGAGCATCCGGCGAAGAGACATAAGTTCAAGAGTGAAGATTACGAGTTTTATCACCTTTAATTTTCCGTTTCTCATATTTTCACCATGTTTTCTTATTTATCTACTTTATTTGATTTTGATTACATGATGCTAGGCTAACCTTTATAAACTACCTCAGGTGACGAACCTTTGTTTGGTTTGATTATGATTGGGATTATTTTTCGTTACGGATTTTATGTTTTAAGTAAATTGTTGAGTTTGATAAATTGATGCGTATGATTACTTTGTTTTATTTGCTTATGTTTATTGTTTCACATTACCCTTGCTGATTGTTTCATAGGATAAGGTTTTTTTAGATCATTTACTGTGTGTTCTTGAGTAGTTTGTGATTGAATTTGAATAAAACCATATCAACTAGGGCTGAGCACGGTTCGATTTTTGGGTGAAACCGAAACCGAAACCGAAAATTCGGTTTTTTCATATATACAAACCGTTCGGTTTCGGTTTTTCGGTTTTTTGGTTTTCGGTATTTCGGTTTCGGTTCGGTTATATTCGTTTTTTTTATTTTTTTTGTTTTGTTTTTTTTTCTATTAATTGTTTTATGCGACTAGTTCCTACGTACAAAAATACATATTAACATTTACTATTCCTTTTACAAACTCTAATTTCCCTTACAAATCTATTGAACCAACAAACTCCTAATTTGTTTCGGTTGTTGTCGCATATGGCTTAGTATAAATATATTAACAATCATTTAAATTATTTATTTTAATATTTAAAGTTAATCGGTTCGGTTCGGTTTTTTCGGTATTTTTGAAATGGGTAACCGAACCGAAACCGAAATTTCGGTTTTTCAGAAAAACCAAAAAAACCGTCAGTTAATGCTTCGGTTCGGTTTTTTCGGTTAATTCGGTTTCGGTTCCGTATTTTCGGTTTTCTGCTCATCCCTAATATCAACAATAAAACTAATTAAATAAATAAAAGTGAGCCGCTAGCCTAGAAAGCTGTAAGGTGATAGGTTATTGATAGATCTTTGTTGGTTAGGCTAGATTTAGTTCTTCGTATGGAGTCCGCCTAGGTTTGATTGCCAACTTAGTCTATTAAGTCAATTGTGTCTACTTAGCTATCTTTGATTTCCACGTTGCAAGGTAGGATTCCACCATAAAGATACTTAGATATAAACAATTAAATAACCGTAAGGAAGTTTAATATTCAAAACAGGTGTGTCTTAAAATTTGTTAGAAACTCATATGTGTCTTCTTGAAGGGTCAAGGGTCCTGTTCGGATTTTCTGTCAACGGTTTATCTTACGATCCCAGTTCCATAACTTAGTTTTTCTAGTTAATTGATAGCTATAAGTTAGGGGATTCTAGCCTAGGTTGTTACTTTCATCATCTGAATAAAACTAAGTATTTTATTAGCTTATTTATATTTTAATTAATTAGGGTTTAAGTTTATTAATATAATAATCATTAGGGTTAAGTAATCATTCTAGTTTATTATTATTTAATTAATTCGGGTTTGATTTTAGTTTAATATTATTTAGTTTAAAACCCCCCTTAAAAATATAAATAAATAGCCGTGTCATTTAGTCGAGTCTATTTTTCTAGTTTCGTAATTTAAAGAGTCTTGTGGGTTCGATATCTGGACTTATTTAGCTGTACTAGAGTCGACCGGTACACTTTCCGGTTAGTAGTTTAAGTTAAGATTAAGAGTCTAGAGTATTACTTAGTATCTAGATTAGCGTAATTTTAGTTAATAATTATTTGACTACTTTTAGCACATCAAGTTTTTGGCGTCGTTGCCGGGGACTCTTGGTGATTGCGTTATTAGCTTTGATTGGACTTTACTTGCTACATACGTGCTATTTGTTTTAGTTTCGTTTGAGTCGTAGGAGTCTAATTTAATTTTAGTTAATTTTTTTTTAATTTTTATTTTTAGTCTACTTACTTGGTCTGTTGCGTTTTTCAGGATTTTCTCCGTTGAAGACCGAGGCTAGTTCGTCAGTAGAGAAACAACCGTCAGAAGCTGGTTCTACATCAAAGTCATCACCACATAGTAAACCACCAGAAAGTCCGAGAAGTCAACCAGAAGTTCAAATAGCCGAGGATTGAACGATTGTTGCACAAGCCTTCGATGGCTTAACCGGAAACCTATCATGCATCATCATTCCCGAGATCAACAATCCCAACTCGTGGCAGATTCCGTCATACGTCATGAATTCTATCATTCAAAATAACCAATTTCATGGGCGTGATGACGAGGATGCACCCGCGCACATTAACCGGCTCCACCGCGTTTTAAAACTTTTTAATTTTCATGGTGCTACTGAAGATGCTATTTTCTTACATCTCTTTCCTTTTTCACTTCTAGGTAAGGCAACTCTTTGGCTTGACACTCAGCCACATGGCACGTCCACCACTTGGGAAGCTCTGCGTTAAGCTTTTATCAAGAAATACTTCCCACTTGCTAAAGTAGCGTATCTTCGTGAGCAGATCCACACCTTTCACAGAATGGTCTCACACCATGGGCTCTCGTGGAGAAATTTTACAATGGGCTGAACCACGAAACCCAAGTTCGTTTCGACACAGCAGTGGATGGTAATCTAATGGCTAAGAATAATGTCACCGAATGTAATGAGATGTTTGAAAGCTTTGCTCAATCGGAATACGACAAAGGGCCACATCGTGGGAATTCCACTCCCGTCACTAGCACATCCTCATCTGCTCGAGGTGTACACCAGGTTAATCTGGATACTAGTGTGGCTGCTGCTTTGGAATTACTAACTAGAGATGTGAAGGAACTTAAGACAAAGGTGGATAAGTGCGAGTTTTGTAGGGGCAGGCATGGTACTTTGGAGTGTCCGTTAATGAATAAAGAGGTCGATTTTTTTGCTGGTCAGAATAGGTTTCACAACAATTACAACAACAATCAAAATTGGAACACCTACGAGAACCCAAATCAGAACAACTCCAACTGGCGTTCGTTCGGAGTACCAGCTGGCTTTCAAAGTTTTTATAATCAAGGAAAAGGTCAGTATTTCAATAATAATAATAATAACAATGGTACTAATGTTCAAAATAATGTGCAGGATTCGAATGGTGGATTGGGACGATTAGAGGATATGATGAAGCAAATCTTGGAGAGAGATTAAGCTACACAGAAAAAGTTTTTCAAGCACGACCTACTCTTCAAGAATCAACAATCATCGTTGCTTGACCTTCAAAGGTCCGTGGGCGATACTGCTCGGCGTCTTGAGGAAAGGCCTCATGGACAGTTTTCTGGTACTACGCAACCGAATCCAGCCGCACAATTGAAAGCCATTGCTACTCGTAGCTGAAGGGTTTTGGGTCCCAAGGTGGTTAAAGAAAGGGTTGGAGTTGAAGAGGAGGAAGGGGTAGATGAAGAGATTGTGATGGAAGTTCCAGGTAATATACAAGGTAAAACACCAATCATTGAGCCACAAGTTCAGAAAAAGCCGGTTGAAGTCCGGCCACCACCCATTATTGATCTTGCCATGTCCCGTATCCCGCTCGTCTAAAGCATCAAAGGTACACGAGGGAATACATGCATTTTCTAGATATGTTCCGGCAGTTGAAGATCAGTCTTCCGTTTATTCAAGCTCTCCAACACATGCCAAAGTATGCTAAATTTTTGAAAGATTCGCTCAAGAGAAAAGATCGGTTGGGTGAAGTTTCATCTATTCCACTTAGCAGGGATTGTTCGGCGGTAGTGTTGAATCGGGTCCGGGAAAAGTTGTCGGATCCGGGTGTGTTTACGATCTCGTGTATGTTCGGAAGTGATATGATGAGTTAAGCGGTGGCGGATTTGGGTGCTAGTATTAATCTTATGCCATATTCGTTATATGAGAAGTTGGAGTTGGGAGAGCTTACATCGACTCACATGTCGTTGTCATTGGTGGATCGTTCGGTCAAATTTCCGCGGGAAATTGTTGAGAATTTACTTGTGAAAGTGGACAAATTTGTTTTTTCGGTGGATTTTTTGGTCCTCGATATGGATGCCGATGAAAGGGTCCCCATTATTCTTGGTCGCCCATTTTTAAGAACGGCGAAGGCTCTTATTGATGTGTATGATGGAAGGATCACGCTTAGGGTTGATGATGAGAGTGTTACCTACGATGTTGCTAAGTCAATGAAGTACCCGGGTGATCATGACGATTTTAATGGTCCATGCCATTCGGTTTACTTTCTTAACTCTTTTATTCCAGGTTTTGATACGTGTCTTGATTATATTTGTGGGGGATGATCTTGCTGGGATGGATATGGATAAAAAGTTGGAGGAGGAGGTAGTGGATGATGTTTCTTACTTGGTGGAGATTGTGGAGGTTAGTGAGGTAATTTGTGAAAAAGATGGAGAAAAACCCACTCCGTTGGAATTAATGGTTCTTCGGTCACATTTGGAATATGCTTACCTTGAAGAGGGATCGAATTTGCCTGTTATTGTTTCTTCTAAGTTGACAGAGGAAGAGAAGTCAAAGTTGATAGAGATGTTGAATTTTCATAAAGGGGCGATCGCATGGAGACTTTCAGATATTCAAGGTATTAGCCCTGCTTATTGTACCCACCAGATTTTGATGGAAGATGAGTATAAACCAGTGGTTTAACCCCAAAGGCGTCTTAACCCAAATGTGCAAGAGGTTGTCATGAAAGAGGTTCTTGAGTTGATGGATGACGGGATGATTTACCCGATCTCGGATTCTCCATGGGTAAGTCCGACCCAAGTTGTTCCAAAGAAAGGGGGGATGACGGTTGTCATGAATGAAAAGAATGAACTTATCCCTTCGCGTACGGTTACCGGTTGGCGTGTGTATTGATTATCGGAGGTTGAATGATGCCACTGGGAAGGACCATTTCCCGTTGCCATTTATTGATCAAATGTTTTCTCGTAGGTCAGCAATTTTATTGTTTTCTTGATGGTTTTTCAGGTTGCTTTCAGATTCCAATCGCACCGGAAGACCAAGAGAAGACAACTTTTACATGTCCGTATGGCAATATGCGTATCGTCTCATGCCGTTTGGGTTGTGTAATGCTCAGGCTACCTTTCAGCGTTATATGGTGGCAATTTTTCAGGATATGACAGAGACGCCCATGGAGGTAATTATGGATGATTTTTCGGTGTATGGTAATTCTTTTGATCGGTGTTTGGTTAATCTTGAGAGGATGTTGAAACGGTGCATTGAGACGAAGTTGATGTTGAATTGAAAACGTGTCACTTTATGGTGCCGGAAGGGATAGTGTTGGGTCATAAGATTTCAAGAGATGGTATAGAGGTGGATCGGGCGAAGATTGATATGATTAGTGACTTCCTCCACCGATAAGTGTTAAGGCTATATAAAGTTTTCTTGGTCATGCGGGTTTTTACCGGCGGTTTATTTAAGACTTTTCAAAAATTACCCGCCCGATGACCTCATTATTAGAGAAAGATGTTCCTTTTGTGTTCGATGAAGAGTGTTTGAAGGCGTTCAAGTTCTTGAAAGAGCAACTCATGAGTGCCCCTATTCTCGTGCCTCCCAACTAGAACTTGCCTTTTGAGCTCATGTGCGATGCGAGTGATTATACTGTAGGGGCAGTTTTGGGGCAAAGGCGTGAAAACATTTTCACCAAATTTATTATGCAAGACAGACGTTGAATGATGCCCAAGAGAGCTACATTACCACCGATAAGGAACTTTTAGCCGTTGTGTTTGCATTTGACAAGTTTCGGTCCTACCTTGTGCTTTCATAGACCACCATTTTTACCGATCATGCAGCTTTGCCTTTTCTTTTTCACAAGAAAGATGCAAAGCCTCTTCTCATACGGTGAATTGTTTTACTTTCCGAGTTTGACATAGAAATCAAAGACAAGACGGGGGCGGAGAATGTTACGGCGGATCATCTTTCCCGTTTAGAAGATCCGAAGAGAGAATAGATTCGTGAGGAAGAGATTGGAGATAGATTCCCACATGAGTCGATTGATTTTGTTGCGTCTGAAAAGCAAGGTATGCCATGGTTCACTGATTTTTCAAATTATTTATCTACTGGGCTTGTGTTGAAGGGGATGACTACGCAACAATATAAAAAGTTTTATCGGAATGTGACTCGGTATGCTTGGGATGATCCTTTTGTTTTTAAGATTGGTGGTGACCGGATTCTTAGAAGATGTGTGGGGGTTGGATATTCCGAAACATGTTCATGACGAGGGGTTAGATAAAGTAAACAACCATCGTTTAAAGCATTATCTTGGAGAGCCATATGATTCAATTGAGGTAGAGGAAACTCCCCTCGATCCATTGAATTAAATCATCGAAGGGGTTCTTAAGTGAAAACTCAAGTGTAGAGTTTGAATAATTTACTTTATTTTATTTTATTTCCCCTGAGTCACTAACACTAGTTTTTTTTAGTTTTGTTGTGTCGTTGGGCCATTTCAAGGAATCATCACCATCCTGGAGAGAGGATTTGACGAGAATTCAAGAGGTTAGGTAAGTTTTGCATGTAAAAATGACATAAAATGAGCATAAAAAGACTTGGTAGATTTTTTGAAAATTTTTTTCTAAGGCAAAGAGGCTTCAAATTCTCAAAACTTTCTGTTAAAAACACCTTGTTGCGCTGCGACGAGGTATGTGACCACTGCCCACGCAACGCGGAGACGGAGGGACGGCTAAGGAGGGCACCGCGCTACGCGACCCTGGGCTCTCCTAGGTCGCGCGGCACGGCCTTATATGCATATATCAGATTTTTTTTTCTTTTTAAACCATATTATAACATTTTTACACCTAATTTTCAAAACCCATTTCTTCCTCACCCAAAATCCACGAACCTTAACCCCTTTCTTCATCAAATCCATCATTTTTTCACCATTTTTTACCAACTTAAACCTTCAAATCATCATAATATCATCACATTATCATAACCCACCATTAATTTTAACCCATTTTTCACCAATCAAGTCATTTGCACACACTTGAATTCCAACCTTTGCAACTTTAATCCTTGTTTTACATCACTCAAAGGTATGGTTTCTTGTATTCTTGTAATTTTTATGTATATGTAGTGTTAGTTTTTACTTTATTTTGGTTAATTAGTTGTCAGGTTTGGTAAGGAACTAGTTGTAAGAATTAGTTTTTGGGTGCAGGTTGGTAAGGTTTAGTAGATTGTTTCAGTTTGTTGGGTGCGGTTGAAAATTGTTGAAAGATTGTTTTCACGGTTGCGGTTGGGTCAGTTTGGGTTTAACCGAGTGTATCTAGTGTTGGGGTTTTAGTTTGGGATGTTAGACATAAAGGTTTTAGTGGTCAAAACGAGATGGAAAACGATTTTTATTAAATATATATTTTGCCAAATTTTTGGTTTCCCCGCTCGTTTTTTGACTCAATGTTCAGGTTGTTGGCACTTGGGCTTAATTGGGACAATTAAAGTGCCGGGAGGAGGCAGTGTACATTGAGTCTTTGTTGTATTCTTTTTGGGGTTTTGCAAACTAACTAAGTCTTTTAAATTTGGTTTTCTGTTAACTTTATTAGAAAATAAAACCTTTCGTTCGTACTCAATTCCCATTCAGACGAGTTCGGTTTGAAATATTTTATAACCCGGATTTTCAAACTTTATTTATTTTCAGTTTTTAAGTAAAAAAATAATCCGAAAATTACAACAATATTTTATTTTTATTTGTTTGCCTACTTACTCCCATTGTTTGTTTACTTGTTTAATTGTGTTCTAGGATGTCAGATATGGAAGTGTTGAAAGCAGCGGGAAAGCGAAAAAGAGGTCCGGCTCTGTGGCCACGAGGCCGGCCGAGGTGGTTTTGCTAAGCAGAATACTCATCGTATTGAGTATCAAAGTAACACGATCGAGACGAGAAGAAAAAGTCAAAATCTTTGCGATAGTTCTTTACTTAAATTTGCGGAAGATTCACCGGAATATATTGGAATGAATAATCTCATTAATTCGGATATTTTCACTTTCAAGACTATCGATTGGATGTTATTGGTCATAGAGAATGCGTGGAGGAGTTGTTGGGTCCTAAGTTTAAGGTGATGTTGTGTCTTAACGAGCCGCAATACCATGAATTGACGTTGGAGTTTTTAAGTACTTTTTCAATATAAGGATGGTAATTTTGATCAACTGAATGCGGTTTCGTTTGCTCTTGGTAGGAAGACGTATGAGATGAATATATTGTAGTTTAGGATAGCGAGTGGTTTTTACTCGGTTGAGGAGGTTCAATTTCCGGTGTTTAGGACGAGTATACGGGGTGCTTTCTCGAAACCAAGACCAACAAGTTTTAATAAGGTGAAATTGGCTAGATTTTGGGATAAAATTGCGATTTGTACGTTTTCGGGTAGTATGGTGAGTTCGGATATTCGAGACCCAGTGCTTCGTTATATTCATCGGATTTTGGTGAACACGCTTATTGGTCGAGTTTCGGGTGAGAATAAGGTGAATTTGTTAGATTTGTTTTGTTTGTTAGCGATGGTGGAAAAAGGGCTAGTTAATTATGCTAGTATTTTGGCATGGTCTTTTCATCGCGCGAGACGAGGTGAAACAAAGCAAAGGTTAAAGGTTGATATGGGCCCGTATATCACAGTTATTGCAAGAAATTTGGGCGTGTTCCGACGTTTAAATCAGATTATATGAGAAAGGGGCCCGCGAAGGAGTTTGTTGAGTCAAAGATTTGAGGAATACATGGATTTTGAAGCTGAGTGACTCGTTAGCGTGTGAAGATATTAAAGCGGGTCCACAAGTTCATCCACCGCCAGATACCGAGGCTGCTGCGGCTATGAGAGTCGGTTTGCTCACACGAAATCAGAGGCCGTTACATAGGTTTGAGAGCCCGGGTATTCAGTTTCCGATTAGAGAGCCTCACCATGAGACGATTACTACAGAGTCGTTGTATGACTGGATGAAGTCTGGGTTTGACCAGATGAAGGATATATGACTGAACAGTGCGATGATTTGAGGCGGATTATGAGAGAAAATTAGCAGAGGCAGGATGACACGTTGAGACACTTGATAACTGGGTTGAGCATTGGTTTGCCTGATTATCTTCAACAGCCAGAGGTTGCGGTTCCAAGTAGTTCGAGTGCCCCGGGTGGTTCGGGTTATGATAATGCAGAGCCGTTTTAGACGTATGAGCAGAGTTCAAAGGAGGAAGAAGAGGAGGAGGAGGAAGAGGACGAAGACTAAGTGAGGGGACGACGCACCAGCTTTGGGAGTTTGTATCTTTTATCTATTTAGGATCTTTTTATTTTTTTCTTTTTATGATGTTTTTATTTTTATTTCGTCAATATAATTCTAGACTAGTTGGTTGGTTCGGAGGGTTGGAGTATGGTGACTGTTTGAGACTTATAAGTAACCTTTATTTTCTAGATATTGTGTTTGATGTCACTTAGGTATGTCGAGAGGAGTGACTGTGTCTGTTCAGAAAGAGAGAATAAGTTGCTAAATCATGGTGAGTGGCCGGTAAGGAGAGCACCAATGGAAATAGACTGGCACTTTGATAGTTTCGCATATTACCAGCTAAGTCTTTTCCATTGTACTTTGTTTTTTTGTTTTTTTATTTTTTATTTTTTTTATGTTTTTATTTTTTAGGTT
Organism: Bidens hawaiensis; assembly: GCF_021521415.1. NCBI lineage: Eukaryota > Viridiplantae > Streptophyta > Magnoliopsida > Asterales > Asteraceae > Bidens > Bidens hawaiensis. Next base: position 49,318 of record NW_027495402.1, on the reverse strand, counting down.
TTTGTTTTTCTTTTATATTTTTAAGGTTTTTTTTTTTATTTTTATTGATTCGTTTTCCCATGCCTACATTAGGGACAATGCAAAATTTAAGTGTGGGGATGGGACACAAGTTTAACTAACCTTGTTTGGTTTAAAAAAATTGTGAAAAATATTTTAAAAAAATGTCCCTTGAATATAGTTTTCTGCGTTAAAGTGGGAGATGATGATGCTTATCGGAAATTGTTTTTTCAAACTACTAATAATATGAGATAATATAAAAGAATATGCACTTTACTTGGGATGTGTTGGTAGGCTTAGCCTTGAGAATGAAAGGGCAATTTAATAAAATGGGTAAACGGAAATCTTTTGTGGGTAAAGCGTTTTGTCCGTGGAAGATAAGTAATGAAAGTTCGGGTCATACTCAAGCCTCAATTTTTGGTATGAAATGTGAAAATATTATGAATTTTAAAAATTTGAATACATTATCATATGATGCTTGGGTAGGTTTAACGTTAATATAAATCTTAAACTGCTTAGTTTTAGTGTTTTACACTTCATTGGCGTATGGTTTTATAACTTTAATTCCTGTACTGATGGGATGCCTCGGGTCCGGAGACCATGGGTCTGTATGCAATCTATTCATCTGGGTATTCACAATTCCTAAGTGGGGCTGTGAATATTTAAAAAAAATCTAAAAAAGAGCAAACCCGCAGTTTTATGTCACATAAGTCAATAAACATGATCACTACGTACTTAAAGTACAAATACACTACTGACTTGATCATCCACACTATTAGCCATGTGGGATCCCCTTTCTCGAATTTAAAAAATTGTGAGATGATGTTGGTTTAAAAAAATTGTGAAAAATATTTTAAAAAAATGTCCCTTGAATATAGTTTTCCGCGTTAAAGTGGGAGATGATGATGCTTATCGGAAATTGGTTTTTCAAACTACTAATAATATGAGATAATATAAAAGAAAATGCACTTTACTTGGGATGTGTTGGTAGGCTCAGCCTTGAGAATGAAAGGGCAATTTAATAAAATGGGTAAACGGAAATCTTTTGTGGGTAAAGCGTTTTGTCCGTGGAAGATAAGTAATGAAAGTTCGGGTCATACTCAAGCCTCAATTTTTGGTATGAAATGTGAAAATATTATGAATTTTAAAAATTTGAATACATTATCATATGATGCTTGGGTAGGTTTAACGTTAATATAAATCTTAAACTGCTTAGTTTTAGTGTTTTACACTTCATTGGCGTATGGTTTTATAACCTTAGTTCCTGTACTGATGGGATGCCTTGGGTCCGGAGACCATGGGTCTGTATGCAATCTATTCATCTGGGTATTCACAATTCCTAAGTGAGGCTGTGAATGTTTAAAATAAATCTAAAAAAGAGCAAACCTGCAGTTTTATGCCACATAAGTCAATAAACATGATCACTAAGTACTTAAAGTACAAATACACTACTGACTTGATCATCCACGCTATTAGCCATGTGGGGTCCCCTTGCTCGCGTTTAAAAAATTGTGAGATGATGTTGGTTTAAAAAAATTGTGAAAAATATTTTAAAAAAATGTCCCTTGAATATAGTTTTCTGCGTTAAAGTGGGAGATGATGATGCTTATCGGAAATTTTGTTTTTCAAACTACTAATAATATGAGATAATATAAAAGAAAATGCACTTTACTTGGGATGTGTTGGTAGGCTCAGCCTTGAGAATGAAAGGGCAATTTAATAAAATGGGTAAACGGAAATCTTTTGTGGGTAAAACGTTTTTCCGTGAAAGATAAGTAATGAAAGTTCGGGTCATACTCAAGCCTCAATTTTTGGTATGAAATGTGAAAATATTATGAATTTTAAAAATTTGAATACATTATCATATGATGCTTGGGTAGGTTTAACGTTAATATAAATCTTAAACTGCTTAGTTTTAGTGTTTTACACTTCATTGGCGTATGGTTTTATAACTTTAATTCCTGTACTGATGGGATGCCTCGGGTCCGGAGACCACGGGTCTGTATGCAATCTATTCATCTGGGTATTCACAATTCCTAAGTGGGGCTGTGAATATTTAAAAAAAATCTAAAAAAGAGCAAACCCGCAGTTTTATGTCACATAAGTCAATAAACATGATCACTACGTACTTAAAGTACAAATACACTACTGACTTGATCATCCACACTATTAGCCATGTGGGGTCCCCTTGCTCGCGTTAAAAAAATTGTGAGATGATGTTGGTTTAAAAAAATTGTGAAAAATATTTTAAAAAAATGTCCCTTGAATATAGTTTTCCGCGTTAAAGTGGGAGATGATGATGCTTATCGGAAATTGGTTTTTCAAACTACTAATAATATGAGATAATATAAAAGAAAATGCACTTTACTTGGGATGTGTTGGTAGGCTCAGCCTTGAGAATGAAAGGGCAATTTAATAAAATGGGTAAACGGAAATCTTTTGTGGGTAAAGCGTTTTGTCCGTGGAAGATAAGTAATGAAAGTTCGGGTCATACTCAAGCCTCAATTTTTGGTATGAAATGTGAAAATATTATGAATTTTAAAAATTTGAATACATTATCATATGATGCTTGGGTAGGTTTAACGTTAATATAAATCTTAAACTGCTTAGTTTTAGTGTTTTACACTTCATTGGCGTATGGTTTTATAACCTTAATTCCTGTACTGATGGGATGCCTTGGGTCCGGAGACCATGGGTCTGTATGCAATCTATTCATCTGGGTATTCACAATTCCTAAGTGAGGCTGTGAATGTTTAAAATAAATCTAAAAAAGAGCAAACCTGCAGTTTTATGCCACATAAGTCAATAAACATGATCACTACGTACTTAAAGTACAAATACACTACTGACTTGATCATCCACGCTATTAGCCATGTGGGGTCCCCTTGCTCGCGTTTAAAAAATTGTGAGATGATGTTGGTTTAAAAAAATTGTGAAAAATATTTTAAAAAAATGTCCCTTGAATATAGTTTTCTGCGTTAAAGTGGGAGATGATGATGCTTATCGGAAATTTTGTTTTTCAAACTACTAATAATATGAGATAATATAAAAGAAAATGCACTTTACTTGGGATGTATTGGTAGGCTCAGCCTTGAGAATGAAAGGGCAATTTAATAAAATGGGTAAACGGAAATCTTTTGTGGGTAAAACGTTTTGTCCGTGAAAGATAAGTAATGAAAGTTCGGGTCATACTCAAGCCTCAATTTTTGGTATGAAATGTGAAAATATTATGAATTTTAAAAATTTGAATACATTATCATATGATGCTTGGGTAGGTTTAACGTTAATATAAATCTTAAACTGCTTAGTTTTAGAGTTTTACACTTCATTGGCGTATGGTTTTATAACTTTAATTCCTGTACTGATGGGATGCCTCGGGTCCGGAGACCATGGGTCTGTATGCAATCTATTCATCTGGGTATTCACAATTCCTAAGTGGGGCTGTGAATATTTAAAATAAATCTAAAAAAGAGCAAACCTGCAGTTTTATGCCACATAAGTCAATAAACATGATCACTACGTACTTAAAGTACAAATACACTAGTGACTTGATCATCCACGCTATTAGCCATGTGGGGTCCCCTTGCTCGCGTCTAATTACCATTAAGAAACGGACCGCAAGGTACATGCTACATGTAAACCCTATAGATGAAATTGCATGCTCACCTATGGTGATGGTTTGGGGTGTTGCTTGATAACGGGGGTATGTCATGTTGTGGGAAACACTAGCTATTGATTAATTATACCTTAATCGTATCTAATGGTTGCTTGGTAGACTTTGATGCTTAAACTTAGGTGGATAAATAATACACTTGATCGTCTTAACTATTCATGTAAAAAAATAGAGCAATAAAATTTTTAAATCTGCTAATTTTGAGGTTTAAGTCAAGTTGGGGTGGTCTGGTTAGGTAAAAGCCGAAAATAAGCGAGTGTTAATTGTGTGAGCCACTGAGTAATTATAATTGTGGATCTTATTTGTCCCGGTAAATATTAAGGCATGGGTTTAAGTGGACAACAATATTGGTGATCAAGGTTTTTGCGTTTATCCGAGCTTTACATTAATTTATATGTTTTTAAGACTGTATTTTTCGATTCTGATCCAACTGCATTAGACTTTTTCAGGGACGGAAAAAGAATAAGTGTGAGGATTTTGATATAATGCTAAATATACATATTTTCCGTGTATATTTTGTTTAATATTTATTTAGTTTTTTTTTTGTTTTTAGTAAATATTTGTATACTACTAACATTATTATGTTTTGTAGGCTTTGTGAGTTGATCGTGATCAAAAGAGCGAAACACGAGTCAAAACGAGCCAGTACGAGAAATCGGAACACGTTAGGAAGGAACCGGAAAGAGAACCGGTTAGACCAGGCCGGTCTGACCGCCCCCACCCCCAGAAGCCGCGCCGCGCGACCATGGGGGCACACCATGGCCACGCGGCGCCTACACCTATTATTTCCAAAAAAGTTTTGCGTATTTGTTCAGTGTTGGGCCCTATTTCAGTATATAAACACCCCTAATCTTAACCTGAACAAGACCCTGGTGCCACCAAACGAATTTAGAATATATGAGAGCTATTATTCGAGTTTCTTGGTGGTTTTTGAAGGCACGAGAGCATCCGGTGAAGAGATATACGTTCAAGATCGAAGACTACGGGTTTTATCGCCTTTAATCTTTCGTTTCTCATTATTTCACCATGTTTTCGGATTTATTTACTTTGTTTGATTTTGATTACATGATGCTAGGCTAAACTTTATAAACTACCTAAGTCGTGATGAACCTTTGTTTGGTTTGATTTTAATTGGGATTTTGTTCGTTATGGATTTTATGCTTTAAGTAAATTGTTGAGTTTCATGAATTGATGTGTATTGATTACTTGGTTTTATTTGCTTTGATTTATTGTTTCACATTGCCCTTGTTGATCGTTTTATAGGATAGGGTTTTGTTAGATCATTTACTGTGTGTTCTTGAAAAGCTTGTGATTGAATTCGAATAAGATCATAAAAACAATAAAACTAATTAAATAAATAAAAGTGAGCTGCTAGCCTAGAAAGCTGTAAGGTGTAGAGGTGTTCAAAATTATCCGATTCCGAATGGGTATCCGAATTATCCGACTATCTGTATCCGAACTATCCGAATTTTCGGATATCCAAAAATTCGGATTCGGATTCGGATAGCAGTTTTCAGATTTTTTGGATATCCGATATATCTGAATTATCCGGTATTTTAATTTTAATATTTTTTAATTATATTTTATATAATGCCAAATAACAAAACCCTACATAACAATATAACATAACAAACAAACAGAGCAGCCTCTCCTCTCATTCTCTCACACACTAATCTTCATGAGTCACGGGCCGTCAGCCACCGCCGCCATCCACCATCGTAAAGTCAGCCACCACCGCTATCCACCATCGTACAGTCATCCACCGTCGCCATCCGCCAACGTACAACCAGCCACCGTCGCCATCCGTCATCGTACATCCAGCCACCTTCGCCATCCACCATCTTAAAGCCACCCACCTTCGCTATCCACCATCTTACAGCCAGCTACCGTCGCCATCCACCATCTTACAGCCAGCCACCGTCGCCATCCACCATCTTACAGTCACCCACCGTCGCTATCCACCATCTTATGGTCAGCCACTGTCGCCATCCACCATCGTCCAGTCAGCCACCGTCGCCATCCACCATCGTCCAGTCAGCCACCGTCGCCATCCACCATCGTCCAGTCAGCCACCGTTTTTGTCAGTCCCTTTTCGGATATTCGGATATTCAAGGTTCGGATATCCAAACCTCGGATATCCGAAGTTTCGGATTTAGATTCGGATAGTGATTTTCACTATCCGAAAGGTTCAGATATCCAGTTTTGGATATCCGAAAGTTCGGATATCCGGTTTTGAACAACCCTAGTAAGGTGATAGGTTATTGATAGATCTTTGTTGGTCAGGATTGCTAGATTTAGTTCGTCGTAAGGAGTCCGTCTAGGTTTGATTGTCAACTTAGTCTATTAAGTCAGTTGTGCTTAGCTATCTTTGATTTCTGCGCTGTAAGGTAGGATTTCACCATAAAGATACTTAGACATAAAACAATTAAATAACCGTAAGGAAGTTTAATATATAAAACTGGTGTGTCTTAAAACTTATAGAAACTCATAGGTTTCTTCTTGAAGGTTCAAGGGTCCTGTTCGGGTTTCCTGTCAAGGGTTTATCTTACGAGCCCAGCTCCATAACTTAAGTTTCACAGTTAATTGATAGCCGTAACTTAGGAGATTCTAGGCTAGGTAGTTACTTTCATCATCTTAATTAATCTAAGTAATTTAATAGTTTATTATATTTTAATTAATTATGGTTTTAAGTTTATTAATATAATAATTAATCAGGTTTAAGTAATCATTAGAGTTTATTACTATTTAATTAATTAGGGTTTAGTTTATAGTTTAGTATTATTTAGTTTAACCCCCCCCCCCCCTTAGACAATATTAATAAATAGTCGTGTCATTTAGTTGAGTCTAATTTGCTAGATTGGTAATTTAAATAGTCTCATGGGTTCGATATCATGACTTATTTGGCTGTACTAGAGTCGACCGGTACACTTGCCGGTTAGTAGTTAAAGTTAAGTTTACGAGACTAGAGTATTACTTAGTTTCAGTTTAGCGTATTTTTATTTGACTACTTTTAGCACATCAGTAGTCTATGATACGCCAGTTTTGATGGCCAATTCACGTGAATCATGTTATCAATCATTTGGATACCTATAGTTCTACAGATGTATGGTCATCTTTTAATTTGTTATAAATTTGGGTCTAATAAAGATAAAAGTATTAGTAGTGGAGATAGAAATTTATATACCAGGGACAACGTGTATAATCCAATGGAGCCTGGTGTAATTTATTATAGTGTATAATGCATTTTCTATAACTTTAACATATATTTTGTATTTCAAATTGTATAGTTTTGAATAAATTTCTTTATTTCAACCCGTGTTACACACAGTACATAACCAAGTAATATAATATACATAAAAAATAATATGCCAAACATGTTTTGGAAGACGAGTTTAAGGTCAAACAAGTTGTCAAAGACGCATTTGAGGTCAAAGTAACCCTTGAGTGGGTTAACCTCCAAGATTAATAAGAAATAGGCAAACAAGATTTTTGGAACAATTTTCTCTTCTTTTTTTCATTAATTCAAACTCAACTTAAATACATGAAGGAATGCAGAAAGTAAATAACGTGAATAGTGGAACATGGAGATAATGCGAACATTGTAAACGTGCATATTTGTAAGGCCAAAAAGTTATAACTTACGATATCAAATTACCAAACCCGTTATATATTTTATGGTCAAGCTAATAATTAAAGCCGACAAGAAAACCAGACACGAATCGAGAGCGAGGGCTTCGGGACGCGTGCTTAGTTTCATTGGGGATAAGGCTTCTAAAAGATAGTGTTAGGCTATAAATATGAGTCTTATGTATTATTGTATGTGTTTATTTTCTATGTGTTAATCATCCACACAAGGGGAGCTCACCTTGGGTGGGTCGGTTCTTCATTAATGTTATCAATCTTTTAACCGAAAACGAGATCGTTCATTTATATCTTATCTTTATATTATTTATGTACGGTCGTTTGATTTACCGTACCCGTCTCGAACCTTTATCAAGTGAAAAATCCGTTAGTGGTCGTTTTGGAACCTAGAATTGGTACCTGAGCAAGTCGAATTTTATGACTCAACTTTGCTCTTGATATTCAGGTTCTACTTCCGCTATTACCCGAACTAAGACGTTAAAACCTGTTAAAGTTTGATAATAAAGTGGAAAATAAGCGTGTTTGAAGCTTTCTCCTTGTAGATTCGGATGTTCTGGATCTACAAGTGCCCAATCCGGGAGTTTCGGGAACCGTTCTGCCATACGCCGAAAATCCAGCGACCCTATGGTTCTTCTCAGAGACAAGTTTGAAGTTGAAGATGTAAGATATCAAACTCCAACGCACGAGTCTTGGTTATTTCGGGTCATAGAAACTAATGGATGAAGATGTGATCGACGGGTTTTCGGTAACTGCTGGCGGTAGTATATGATGGCTATCAGGGTTTCAATTTCGGGAGAAAACGTTTTTCCGGCCAACATTTTTTCGGCGAGATAGAAAGGAAGAAGAAGAAGATGGCGACGTTTGTAGGGGATGAAGAACGACGGCTGCAGGTGGAACATGACAACGGCGGTGGCCGAAGTCGTCTTTCCGGCGACAACACTTTTCTGGTAGCCCTTTTTATTTCTTTTCCTGCCGTGCGAAGGTGGCTGGGGTAATGGTTGTGGCGGCTGGAAACGGTGTTGATGTGTTGAAGGATAGTGGACATGGTGTTGATGTGTTGAAGGAAACTGCTTAAAGATACGAGATGGATAAAAAAGCGTTCACTGCTTCATGAATGAATTAGGTGGATCATACATTTTAGGGGTGATTGAAGAGGCTTTGGCTTTATTGGGTTGATTTGCGAAAATGGGAGACATGGTTCAACAAAGTTTTTGATATCATAAGTCAAGGGGTGATTGTAAGGCCAAAAAGTTATGACTAACGGTATCAAATTACGAAACCCGTTATATATTTTATGGTCAAGCTAATAATTAAAGCCGACGAGAAAACCAGACACGAAATGAGAGCGAGAGCTTCATGACACACGCTTAGCTTCAATACGGATAAGGCTTCTTAAAGATAATGTTAAGCTATAAATAGAAGTCTTATGTATTATTGTACGTGTGTGTTTTTCATGGTGTAAATCATCCACACAAAGGGAGATCACCCTGGGTGGGTCGGTTCATGATTAATGTAATCAATCTTTGAACCGACAACGAGATAAGTCATTTATATGTTATCTTTATATTATTTATGATCGGTCGTGTGATTTACAGTACCCGTCTCGAACATTTATTAAGTGCAAAATTCGTTCGTGGTCGTTTTGGGACGTACAATATTTAATCCTATAATACATGCATGATTTTAGGGAATGATTGTTGACTTCTTCACTCATTTTTAACTGAGTCACTGGGTCGGGTCTGCGGATTAGGTCAGCGGGTATACGGGTCGTATCATAGGTCGTCAAAAACGTGTCTAGCCAAACATGTTTGAAAATAAAAAATGACGGAGACAACGAGTTTGAAAATGATTTTGCAATTAAGTAAGGGCATTTTCAGTTTCTCACTACAAAAAAAGTGGGTAATTTTCAACAAAAAAAACCTCAGATGCCGCCACAATTTAATTTTGTTTTGAACGGTGCTACCAAAATAATTGATTTTAGGCTTCGTGTGAAAAACACCCACTAGTTTTCATTTTCATTTCCATTTGAAGTATGAGACCAGTTCCAAGTCTGATCTATTATTATTATTGTTATTATTATTATTATTATTAAGGTACGTAATCATTTGATTTTTGTTCATTGTTCGATTGCTTCATAATCAATTGCTTATTTTTAATTAAGTTGGGGAATTCGGTTTCTGTGTGTTTTTTTCATCATTGAAAAAATATACGGTCTTGCTGCTGTAAACGAACCAAACCGAAGCGGACAAAGCCTTTTCATGTTTGTTGTTAAAGCTTTTATCGGACATGCGAACATAAATAAACACAAACATTGTTTTTTTAATTTGACTAAGCGAGAATGGTCAGTGTCAATGACTCGTTCCAGTTACCAAGTTTGTGTTGCTGTTTTATTTATCCAAATATTATTGGTCCCGACGACATATGTTGAAGGTCATAACATAATGATTATTACCTATGTGATAACATGAAATGTCTTGCTAAGTTTTTCGCATCGAATTGGAATTGCGAAAGCAAGTTTTTCGCAAACCACAAAGACTCCTTTATTTAAACACAAATATGCATAACTAGTGATATACATGTCCTTGGCCATAAGTAAAGACTAATGTATCAATGTTCTTAAACATAGTTATGGATATTTATGTGAACATCACCATGTCCAAAATTTCATATTACATGCATTTATATTTAAGTCTGTATGGCTGGTGAGTAAATAACCAAATTGACCGAACGGTAATCGAATTAGCACCTGTGTTTAGGCGAATGAGTTTTTTGCAAAACTAAAAAGCTTTATAATTTCATTGTTGGAAATTAGGCCACACCCAAGAACATGAACACAAAATTTTATCTCAACCAAAACCGACTCTTTTTGTTTGTTATTATTTTTAAACAACTTACAATAACCCATAACATATATATTTTATACTAAAATCAGCCTTACTAATTGTACTCAAACTAGACATACACTTAATCAGATTCCTAACTTCTAAACATGCAAACGAACTAGATAAACTTACAAAATATTTGTTCGATTATCTATTTGTGATCGTTTAAAGTTAAATGAACGAACGCAATTGCTACAAAAATGTTTATGTTCGTATGGCTCGTTTACTGGCCTAGCTAAATTGCTACAAAAATGCAGCCTAAAATTCATTTTGGCATGTGAGAAGAGGGACAAAATTTACAAGATGAGAGTCTTAAACATATGTTAGGGTTTTGTTGTAAATAAAAAAAGATAAAACAAGGTTACTGTGGTTAGGATAAACTAATGTTAATATTAAATAAATAAGGTGAAATTCAAATTACAAAGATACCAATCATGTGAGTGACATATTGATGAAAGTTAACAACAACAACTAACGGTGTTATGTTATTGGATGAATGAAGAAAAAAGAAAACTATCCTAAAAAGGTAAAAAAAATATTATTTTTAACTAGAACTAGATATAGAATCAAAGCAAACCATGGACACGATACTTTAACTTCATAGGAAATAAAGAGAATATTCTCAAAATATCCTTTTGTGTTCGTCCACATCATGTTTGTTATTCCCGCCGCCTCGTTTGTAAACCAACTATAACATGTGGCTAGCTTAAAAAGTTGTGTCCCCGACCAATTTCGAACTCAATTCCGGCGTTCATGACTTGATTCCAAAATTTTGAAGTTTTATCTTTGAATATAATATAATGTTATTTCATTTTACTCATGTTTAGTTCTTTTTTATAACTTTTAAAATATAAAATTTTATAAAATTTTGAATATACTGTTGAGACATGCTTCTTTTCATTCACACGTTGTATAAATTTTACTTAAAACCGATTTGGGTCAATTTTTATTAAACATCTCAATATGAATCTGATCCGGCTCGGTTTTGAACAAAATTTATGTCGGCACTCAGATAAAAACGTCTCCACGGTATATTCAGAATTTTAAAAAACTTCATATATTTAAAGTTATATAAAAAACCAAATATAAGTAAAATTTAATTATAATAATATAATATACATAAAAATAATATGCCAAACATGCCATGGAAGGCGAGTTTGAGGTAAAACACGTTGTCAAAGATGCGTTTGAGGTTAGTGTAACCCTTGAGTGGTTCAACCTCCAAGATAAATAAGAAATTGGAAGACAAGATTTTTGGAACAATTTTCTCTTGTTTTCATTAACTTAAACTCAACTTAAATACGTTAAGGAATGCAGAATGTAAATAACGTGAATGGTGGAACATGGAGATAATGCAAGCATGTGAATAAACTAAACAAGGAGAAAATGTAAACATGCATATCTAATCTTATAATTCATGCATGATTTAAGGGAATGATTGTTGACAAATTCACTCTTTTTTAACTGAGTCATTGGGCCGGGTCTGCTGGATTGGGTCAGCGGGTATACGGGTCGTATCATAGGTAGTCAAAAACGTGTCTGAGGCCAAACGTGTTGTGAAAATAATAAATGACGGAGAAAACGAGTTTGAAAATTATTTTGCAATTAAGTAAGGGTATTTTCAGTTTCTCACTACAAAAAAACATGTGATTTTCCTAAAAATAAAACCTCAGTCGCCGCCACAATTTAATTTGTTTTCAAAGGTGCCACCAAAATAATTGGTTTTAGGCTTCGTGTGAAAAAAACCACTAGTTTTCATTTTCATTTTCATTTGGAGTATGAATTATTATTATTATTATTATTATCATCATCATCATCGAGGTACGTAATCATTTGATTTTTTGTCCTTGTTCGATTGCTTCATAATCAGTTGCTTATTTTTAGTTAAGTTGGGGAAATCGGTTTCTGTGTGTTTTTCATCATTGAAAAAATACACGGTCTTGCTGTAAACAAACCATCAAATTAACCAGACAAAGCGTTGTTCATGTTTTGACGTTTAAGCTTTTATTGGACAAGCGAACACAAATAAACACAAACAATGTTTTGTTTAATTTGGCTAACCCAGAATGGTCAGTGTCAATGGTTCGTTCCGGTTACCAAGTTTGTGTTGGTGTTTTATTTATTCATATGTTAATCTACATTTAAGGTAATTATTTACAACTCATATAAGAGGCGTGCATGGTTTGGTTTTAGACTAAAACTAAACCTTTGGTTTTTGAATTTTTGAAAACCGTTTGGTTTCTGGGTTTTTTGATTTTCATCTTAGATTATCATTTGAGCTTAAAAATTTGAGCTGGAAAAAAACAATTGGCCTAAATCAATGAATTTGGGCACAAATCATTTTCTTAATTAATAACTAATTTATTATTATACATTTAGGCTAAAAATATTTGACTTACATATTTGTTAATTCTTATAAATTAATTAAAATAAAAAATGAAAATTTGTTAATTCGGTTTGCTTTTTTACAAAAACATAAAACCAAACCTTCGTTTTTTCTTTTGGTTTGTTTTTTTTTTGGTTTTTCGATTTCAGGTTGGTTTTTGGTTTTTGGTTTATGCACACCCCAAACTCGTATATTCTTCCAATAGTTAATTTTGCTTATATTTATTTGATGAGAATAGAAAAATCATTAAAAAAAATATACAAAGTACTTTTAATCAACAAACATAAAACAGGCAAACATCAATGGATTTAAACGAACACCTTATTTCACTTTCATGAACACAACTGAACTATTCATTCATTTTGTTAATCGAATGTAATTTCTTGTTCATGTTTATTCAATTATTAAACGGACGGACATAAACGAAGTTCCCGCCGAACAGTTAACAAACAGTTTGCTGAAATGTAGCGTGGGAACGGGTACGGGGACGATACGGGTACGAGAACAGAAAAATCAAAATTCCAAGATAGATGTATGACAACAAGAAGATAAAAATTTAAATATATAATGTTACTTTAATATTTTTTTATAATTTATAAGGTTAAGAATCAAATGTAAACTAGTGAAAATATAAGGGGTTAATTGTTAAAATACACAAGTTTATTTTACACTTTTTAATAGTTTTAGGTAAAAGTTAATAAACTTGAGGTACTAAATGTAACGAGTGAAAGAGCGAGGCTAATTGTTAAAAAAACGCTAAATAACCCTAAAAATAACAAAACGAAGGTTAAGACTTCAATACGCCGCTCTCTTCCATCTTCTTCATTTTCGGCCGTTTCTTATTCTTTCTCTTTCTAGCAGAAATTGAACCCCCCCCCTCCCGCGGATGTTCAGGTACACTTTTTCTCTGGCTAGCACTAAAAATAAATAGAAATGTCCCCAAAATGATTTGGATCTGTCCCCATTAACCCGAAAACATTTTGGATCTATCCCCATTAACTCGATCCGGGACGGATACTCCAGGTAAACTACCATTCCCATGCTTCCTAGTTTACAGCCCACAATTGTTACCACAAATTGGATGTTTAGGCAGTTTCCCAAATTCATATAACTAATCAAACAGTTAATTGTAGTCTAATATTAATGTTGCAATTTTCAGTCAAAGTAAAAATGAAAGGTTTACTTATAGAAACTAAAAGTGAACTTTCTCTAAATTTTAAATAATGTAAGTATGATAACCCTTGTATCTTCGAGTGTTTAGTTTGTATTATATATGTGCTAACTGTTGCACACCATCAAATTGCAGCTTCTGTCAAGGTACGGGAGAGAATGGATTTTGGGCATGATACAAATAGAATAAATGTCGAAGGTGAGTATTACTTGCTTGCCGGATGATCTTATCCATAAAATCCTTGCTTTGAATGGCATTAAAAAAACAATCGGAACAAGTGTGTTGTCATCTAGATGGAAGTATACGTGGACTTCAATGCCATGTCTCAGTTTCTCAAGTGAGGATTTTCATACGTATTCCAAGTTTTCCCAGTTTATTAGACATGTCCTATCCAAACGCAATAATCAAACAGACGTGCATTCTATCAGTGTCATTTTTCATAACACTGTTAGCCATGTGCTTATCAAAAGAATTATCGACTTTGCAATCTCCCACAATGTCCAACAATTGAGTATTACTTGCTTGCGTAGAAAGTCTTTTGAATTCCCTCTTTCAACCTTTAGTTCTCAGTCCCTCAAACATCTCACTTTGAGCGGATTTTTCACCTTGACCCTACCTACTTGGGAGGCAACAACTTTAACAACACTGGATCTACATAAAGTTGCATTGCGTGATGGTGTTTTCTCTAACTGTGCAAACTTGAAGAATCTAATCTTAAAAAGTTGCAATATGACGAGCTCGTATGACTTCAATATATGTCATCCTGGATTAACTAGTCTAACAGTACTTGAAGGAAACGGCGGTTGTAAGGGTGTCAATGAGGTTACACCTCAACTTAAAAATCTGAGTATAACATCTTTGGCAATAATATATCTAGTTACTGCACCCAACCTTTACTCTTTGCATTGTGGAGGTGGTAATTTATCTTTCGAGTTTTCTACAGACCTTCTTCATTTGGAGAAGGTGGATATATGTGCTCAACGTTCCCGTGAAGATAAGGTACATAAAATTGTCCGTCTGCTTCAACAGTTCCATAATGTCAAATTTCTTACGCTCAACTTGGAATTTGTGAAGGTACATTTGTCCCTTAATGTTTTCATTCGCATCTAACATAGATTTTTAATTCAAGCAATGGAAATACTGTTGGGGTTGTGAAACCATTAAAAAAAGATTTGTACAAACACATATTCAAGAAAATAGATTTTCATATCATTACAGTTATGACTATGAGATTACTTTGTTGTTTGGTATATTTTTCAGTTTCTTTCATCCCTGGAACTAATCGCACATCAACCTTCTCCATTTGCCAACTTAAAGATTTTAAAGATTTATCCCAATTATGTTTCTCTGAACGAGCAAGAACGAACGGAAGTAAGCATGTCTATGGAAGTCAAAAACTATTTGTTAGATGGTTCTCCGGGTGCCACCATCACAATGGTTTCACATGAGGTATATTCTTATCTTTCATACGTTCCACAAGAAATGATATTTTATTTAGGAGCTATCTGTATGCTTCATGCATATTATATGATCCGGGCAGGAGGCTAAGACTGTGCAGAATATTGCATTAGCGCGCATGCTTATGAGAGAACTGCAGGTGCTACTATATCATATTAGCGGAAGCCGTTATCATCGTTAACATCATAATTGAATTCGTGTTGTTCATGTTTCTGTGTATGAATGTGTGTGTGTGAACAAACAGATAATGTACAAAATGATATACGAAGAAAGTGGATATTATTGAATATCTTGGTGCCTGATACATTATTACAATAGACATATTTATACACAAGCAAAATGGCGGTTAACCGTTTATAACCGGTTACACAGCCAGCCGCCATATTCTATCTATATATCTATCTAATAATAATAACAATAATAATAATAATAACATAAGTATAATATTAAGTTTAATTTATCATCTAATATATCAATGGAAAGAAAATAGTGAAACAAACACAACTCATTTGAAGCAAGACAAGGCACCAATAGAAGCTGAGAACCACTAGTCACGAATATGAAATGGAATTTTTGGTTAAGGATGACAGATAACAATGAGCAATTTGCTAAAGTGTATAAAAGTATAGTTTCTACCCTGCGGGAGACTGAAGGAATACTTACAAAGATACCTACATCATCACATCAATCTAAGTTGGTAGCAAGTTTTTCTAGGCTGTGTGATGATGCTGAGACTCTCTTGGATGATATGGCGGATCATGTGAAGATCCAATGTGACAAGAAACCAAGACTCTACGTTCATCAACCTGCTACCACATCACAACCGTCTTCTTGACAAATTGTTTATTTCAAATTCCACTTTTCAGCATTTGAAAAATGAAATTACTACTATTATATAAAACTTTTACTTTTAACCCTAATTTCATGGTGATTTGTTTTCAGGTTCCATCAATTTCCCTAAAGTTCGCCCTTTTGGAACGTTGAATTTTAATAAGTACGTTTTACAGTTAGTTAGTAATGTGTAAGGTGATATTTGATCCTTTCAAACTTGTTCTTATTTAGGATATATTTGTGATACTTATATGAAAGGCTTTGACACACAGTAAGCATTCAGGGCGTGCGCAGAGGCGCTATATTTGTGGCGAGACGATGTTTCCCCGTTTATGGATCAAGTCGAATTTTAAGGAGCTATTTTAGTTTTTTTGATTTGTTTCGAGTTATTTTGATTTAACACTAACCTATTTATAAGATTTACCCAATAAAACAAGTTGGATTTTTTTAATTTATTCCAATCCATTTATATACTCACCGATTTTAATGGTTTCCGAATTCCACAAAAGCTGAATGAAGAACAAGGTTAGTAGTAATATTTTTTTCATCATCTTTCATCTTGTTTAATCTGCAGGGTCATCTCTGAAAATTTAAATACCTCGGTCGGGCCAAAATAAAAAGGCTCGTAGGCCTTAATGAAATTTTTTTATTCGCTAACATACATGGATAAAACTTTTATCGACCGATTTAATATAAGCAAAAACCATTCTGAGCATGTAATTATCTAATAAACCATTGCAAAATAACGTATATATGTAATATGTATAAAAAAAATTGTGCCCCTGAAACTTATGTGTCCCGGCCGATGGTGCATCGCACACCCTCCGAGCCTCCCCTGTTAATCTGTTATGGTTTACCAACAATGTTTTAACCAGAAACATGTCAAGATGGTTTCTATATGCGTAAATTAAAAAAAAAAACTGGAAACGTGCTGTTTCATAGGTTGAAATGGGTTAGTGTTTTATCCCAAAAAGTGTCAAAACTGGTTGATGTTTTAACAAAAAACATATCAGTGTTTTTTTATGGTTGAACAAGCAGTTCTAATTAGAAAGACATGTTGAACAAGCTGCTGTTTTAACTACATGTTTTAAGGTTGAATAAGCAATGTTTTTTAACAATGAACAATATTGATATAAATAGATTAGATTGTGTGTCAATAATTGTTTTGTTTATTTAATTGCAACTAATAGTATTTATGCTCAAATTATATTGAACTCTTCAAATATAGGATTGCCCTTTCCAACTAGTTTGGACTCTGGAGAAAGAATTTTGTAGATATCTGTTGAACCGGTTTTGTAGGAATTTGTAGGTTTGACGGTGAGTTAGAATGAGTTTGAGCAAAATGATTTTGAGTCAAAATGGCCCATTCTAGAAAAAAAAAGTATCAAATTTGTTCAGGTCAAACGAGTTGAAGGATACCTCGAGAAAGAACATACTAGAGAAGTAATAAAAAAAATCAAGTTATACATTGAGTTGCAATTACCTAAATGCAAATTTGATCATGCTTAACAATCTCAAGTCATGACAACCAATAAATATTATCATGTATTATTACCTATGTGATAACATGAAATGTATTGCTAGAATGTTTGCATTGAAATGGTATTGAAAAAGCAAGTCTAATGCGCATATGTTTATCAAATAGTACGTGAATAAATATGCTCCTTTATGTGAACACCAAATGCAATACTAATGAAATACATGTCCTTTGACGTTAATGAAGACTAATATATCCATCCATGTTCTTAAACATCACACACATGTTCAGGTAATAAAAGTTGTATGTTGTTCGTACAATCGGTGTGCAAAATTAGCATTACTTCTAAATTGATATATGACGTGGCTCAATTCACAACCCAGATTCCCCCTCTATTAGTATTTTTGCTTCACTTGATGTTGACTGCCATCTATATGTGCAATCTTTAGTTATTTTATAAGTGCAATGACAATCTTTATGTTGTGTGTCTCTGCATGCACATGTGTGTCTGTGTGTGTATGCTTGTTTATGTATGTGCAGCATTATTTAGTAGATAACAATAAACTCATTTGATAAATAGTTAACTATTAGATTTTTTTAAGCAATGTTAATGTATGTACATGTGTGTCAGGGGCATTATTGTCTATTCATTTGTGACTGTGTAAATATATGTATGTATGTATGTATGTATATGCATATGTATATAAATGTATATGTGTATCTGTGTGGTATATATGAATTTGTGTGTATGTATGTGTGCATGCATATATGTATGTATGAATTTGAGTTTAATAAGAAACTGCATTTGTACAAAGTTTAAGATTGACTTAGGAAAGTCAAACCTAAAATCAAACAAAGTCATAGTTTGATTTAGGAAAGTCAAAAGTTGTGTTTACATTGATTAATCATTTAACCAATATACATATACATAATCAACTTGGTTAATCTTGTACAAAGTCACTGTTTGACTTTGGAAAGTTAAACATTGGGTTCCATTGTGTTTAGATTGGTTAATCATTTAACCAATATACATATACACAAACCTAATCTTGATTAACCAAGTTGATTATGAATATGTATACTTGCCGTTCACCCTTTACGGATTGCTGAAGTTTATTAAGTATGTATTACAATTAGTCAGTTAGTTAGTAATCAAACATATAAGGTGATATCTGACCCTATGCAAACCATTTTGGATATGATTTTGCAGTTAATAATTATTTAAATATACTGCCACAATTAAATTCATGTTTATTTAGATATCTTTTTTTTTTATCTTAAGTAATCCATTAGATATGAGCTTTTCGTGACAACATCAATAAGACATCTTCAAAGTTTCATTTGGCTGTGCCCATAGTGTTCTAAGGGCTGGATCATGCTAACAACAAAAAGATAGCCTTGGGGAAGGTAAGTAATAGATGAATTGGAAATTAACAAAGGCAAAATGCTATACACAAGCTGGAGGATCAAAATGTGTTGGTTAAGTACATCAAAAAATGTTTATGCGAGACTTACATCCCAAATTGGGATCCTATTTATACTCGAATGCTTCAATCTAGCATCCAAAATATATGTACATACAAATAGGCACCCTAAATTATAATGAGATAGCTAGGTTTCGATTAGTAAAAAGAGACCATGTTAAGAAGAGAGACTCAGGTTGCAATTAGGCGTCTTGACAACAGTTGTAGGTGACAGTCGATGCCTTCAAGTGTTGCCTCCAAGGCCTCTAGCTTGTTGGGTAGAAGTTGAATAAATTCATGTTTCGCACTTGTACTGCATCTCAATAGTGCGCGCATCATCAAGGATTTGCAACTCATTGACATGTGTATAAGCTTTCTCTTCTGGTAGCACTTTACCACTGGATAGAAATCTTGAGACGGCTTTCCATCAACATTTTCGGTTTGTCTTCAAAAGCGGCTCAGCCAAGAACTCAAGAAAGAGCAGGAAAATAACAGCGTTGCATTCTGCAACTTCCTTAAATACCATGAAGGGATAGCTGCATATAATGCTTTCCACTTGCTTTAGATAAGCCATTGATTCTTTGATGTCCTTCTTCAGTTTATTTCTGAATGCAATGTATCTGACAGTGATGCTTTCAATGCTGCACACTCCATGTCTCCTAAGATCACACCCTGATTCACTCACGTGTTGTTTAATCCGTGACAAAACATCAGTTGTATTGCTGCAAATGTCCAAGAACTTGACAGATATGTCTAGTAACTCATCCGTCCATTTCATGTTCGTAATTTGAGAGAGATTTGTGTTGAGAAGATCTTCCAAACATTCGTACAAGGAAGGAAGCAGTTTTCCTTGCAACAAATCCTCATGGCTTGCCATAAAGGCTGAAGCAGTGCCAAATTGGAGTCATCAACTTGATGAGTTTGAGGAGTAGTGTAGGATGAGCTGCTTGTGGGGGGGGGGGGTGTAACTACCTACTTTCGGTTATAATAATAAATGAAATTTCGTTATTTGATAGTGTGTCGTTTATTGGTTTAGACAATCAACTAATAGAAGGCGGGCTTGGACTTTAGAAGATGGAATAAGAGATGGAATGGGCCTTAGGTCCATAGGCTTAAGGGAGTATAAATACCCTTAAACCCTAATCCTTTCCATTTTATCCATCTCTACACCATAGCCTACACCTTGTAAAACACACACAAACATTTTCCTTTAATCCAAGCCTAGAACCGAAGTTGAAAACCCGAGATTTTGGTGCTAGAACGTTGTGATGAACCAAACCTACATCAAGGATCACCTTGTGTTCGTAGTTTAACTCGTTAATTTAAGGTACGTATATAACTAGAAATCGTTCGTTTAGACTCGAATTGGTTTGGGAAATCATAGATCTGTTTTAGTATGTTAAAAACGAATCCAACACAACAAATCCTACTGAAATCCGAAAACTTTTGCTAGGTTAATTGATAACCTAATAGAACTCGTAATATGAATGCATTAATCGCACCCATTAGAACGCAATATTTGGGTGTTTGGCTGACTGGGTTTTGTAGGCGATAGGATTGCGAGTTTAACGAGACCGAAATCATGTTATTTCGTTAAGAATTAGGGGTTTAATAGCAAATCTGAAATCTGTTGACTGTTATGGTGTTCTTGGCAATTTTGATTTTGACCCTGAGTCAAAGTCTGGATAAGATTGGTGTAAGGTAACGAATCAACTAACCAATTCGTTAAGGCAAGATAACGAATCAGTTGCCAATTCGTTATGTTCAAACAACGAATCAGTTCACCGATTCGTTATGCCCAAATAAGGAACTAGACAGCGAACCAAATCACGAATCAGCTAACGAACCAGATAACGAATCAAGTGATTCTTACTTGCCAATTCGTTAAGAATAAGGTAGCGAATCGGGGTTTGTTCAGATAACCAATTGGAATGACGAATCAGATGACGAATCAGTTAACGAACTAGATTATGAAAGTAACGAATTAGTTAACGAATCAAGCTTAATTCGTTATATCAAAGAAGTTAATGAATTATAAAATTAATCAAAATCCTAATGGAAAATGTGTTAAGATAGTTAATAGAAATAAAATTTTTCCAAGCTGACCTGGCAGCTTAACCCCATCCAGGGGCTCTGCCTCTTGGACCCGCTAGTGGCGGCCGCCCCTGGAAACCTGCTGCCAGGGACGCTGCCCTCGGACCCCGTTCGTTGAGGGTAATAATTAAGACTAGAAAGACGATATGGGTAGTGATAGTTAATTGATACGTGTAATTGTTATACAATTAGTCGTGTACAGCTCAAGAAAGGAATAACCATAAACGGCGAACGTAACCGCATTCAGGTGAGTTTCTAGCCCCATTTCCTTGTTATGTTTTCGGGGCTGTGTGCATACTCGATGTGAATGTTAATACACTTACCTTAAATGGTAAGTGTATGTCTTAATGACGATTGTGATAGTTATGTATGTATGCTTGACAGTACGTGAGCGACCTCCGGGTATTGCACATATTGTTAAGGCAAGTATAGTGTTGTATGTATGATATGTGTATGTGAATAAGGAAGTATGTACGACCATGATATGTATGGTATTAAATGTATGGATATGATAATGAAAGGTAAGGTAAGGTTAAAGTGTTGCATACCCTAATAATATATGCGAAGGTTAAAGGGTTGCATACCCTAATAATATATGCGAAGGTTAAAGGGTTGCATACCCTAATAATATATGAGAAGGTTAAAGGGACGTATACCCTAATAATATATGCGAAGGTTAAAGGGTTGCACACCCTAATAATATATGCGAAGGTTAAAGGGTTGCATACCCTAATAATATATGCGAAGGTTATAGGGCGTAATGCTTTTTAAAACGTAAGGTATGGTTATGCAAATATGAAAGTATGAAGTATGTACGAAAGTATGTAGTTATGAATGTGTTATATGTGGTATGATTAACTAGAACTCACTCAGCGTAGCTGACTTTTAGTATGCACGCAGGTGAGTAGAATTAGACAGCTCGCTTGAGCGGGGGCACATGGCAGAAGAATAAGAGTCTGGCATCTGAAGACCTAAGACGTTTTTAGTTAATTTTTGATTCGAAAGACAATATGTTCGTTAAAGGCAAAGTAATGGATTTGATTGTAATGTTTATGAAAGTTTTTAATATTCCGTGAATGTTTTAATCAACTATGATATTTAAGAACTGTGTTTATGAGTGAATCCAACACCAAATGTAGGGCACCGGTAACGGGGCCTAACAGGTTTCTTGATCCTATGGACTCTCAAAGCTTGTTCAGCAGCTTTATCAACCGCTTCTTGAAAAGAGCTTGAACGTGAAGGTGCTTGAGGAGTTGCAGTGGTCTTGTAGGCAGAGTTAAAAGCTGGCTGACTTTTAAATTTGTTGAATCCATTAACAGCGTGAACATTAGGGTGTGCATGGCTCAGAAAAGTTGTACTTACTCCAGACCCAGTGGATATTCCTGCCTGATTATGAGAACTGATGTGATTACCCATTTTGAGTTTGTCATCCATCTGAAATGACTTAATGTTGTATATTAAATCAACAAGAGTAGTGATCTCGAGGTTGGTTGTCCTCTTAATTGTGATCACACTGCTATTCCAGGTATACGGGGAAGGGAGTTTAACAACTTGGCATTGATTTCAATCTAATCATAATCAATTCCAGCACTCTTGATCTTGGTAATCAATGTTTCAAATCTATGGATGAGGCTTGTAACCGATTCTTCTTACACATGGTTGAACATGTTAAACTCACCCTTTAGCATGCCATTCCTGTTGTTTCTCATTTCAGTGTTTCCCTCAAACTTACTAACCAAGGCATCCAAAGGCCTTTAGTAGTGGTGTGATCTCTCAAAGTTCGAGCAATTTCGTGTGAGAGGCAAACACTAAGAACACCATAAGCTTTGTTATCATCACTAAACATCTTTTTATCTTCATCATCATAAGCAGTCACAAGCTTAGGAACTTGGCTATCAGCTATGGTAGACATGGGAATATGTGAACCATTCTCAATGGGTCTAAGAAGTCCATAATCAAGGATTCTGAAGTAGTTTTTGAAACACTGCTTGAATTCTTCAAAAGCATTGTCCCATCCTAGTAGCTTAGGAGGCTTAGTTGTAGTTCCAGCCTCATTCTCACATATCATGTAACTCCTTATAGCCTCATTCTTAACTTCCTCATTTGCATTAGCCATTGCTAAAACAATCTCATGATCAACACAAAGTTCAAACAGTTTCTGGTAAAAAAAAGTCCAAAGTAATCGAATACAAAGTAATCGAATGACCAAGTAATTGAATGACTAAGCAGCTTCTGTGAAAAAATGTTTAAGTGTAAAGTAATCGAATGGCACAATAATCTAATCAAATGGATGAATCCAATCAAATAATATTGTAAACGTGCATATTTGTAAGGCCAAAAAGTTATAACTTACGATATCAAATTACCAAACCCGTTATATATTTTATGGTCAAGCTAATAATTAAAGCCGACGAGAAAACCAGACACGAATCGAGAGCGAGAGCTTCGGGACGCGTGCTTAATTTCAATGGGGATAAGGCTTCTAGAAGATAGTGTTAGGCTATAAATATGAGTCTTATGTATTATTGTATGTGTGTATTTTCTATGTGTTAATCATCCACACAAGGGGAGCTCACCTTGGGTGGGTCGGTTCTTCATTAATGCTATCAATCTTTTAACCGAAAACGAGATCGTTCATTTATATCTTATCTTTATATTATTTATGTACGGTCGTTTGATTTACCGTACCCGTCTCGAACCTTTATCAAGTGAAAAATCCGTTAGTGTTCGTTTTGGAACCTAGAATTGGTACCTGAGCAAGTCGAATTTTATGACTCAACTTTGCTCTTGATATTCAGGTTCTACTTCCGCTATTACCCGAACTAAGACGTTAAAACCTGTTAAAGTTTGATAATAAAGTGGGAAATAAACGTGTTTGAAGCTTCTTCTTGTAGATTCGGATGTTCTGGATCTACAAGTGCCCAATCCGGGAGTTTCGGGAACCGTTCTGCCATACGCCGAAAATCCAGCGACCCTATGGTTCTTCTCAGAGACAAGTTTGAAGTTGAAGATGTAAGATATCAAACTCCAACGCACGAGTCTCGGTTATTTCGGGTCATAGAAACTAATGGATGAAGATGTGATCGACGGGTTTTCGGTAACTGCTGGCGGTAGTATATGATGGCTATCAGGGTTTCAATTTCTGGAGAAAACGTTTTTCCGGCCAACATTTTTTCGGCGAGAAAGAAAGGAAGAAGAAGAAGATGGCGACGTTTGTAGGTGATGAAGAACGACGGCTGCAGGTGGAACATGACAGCGGTGGTGGCCGAAGTCGTCTTTCCGGCGACAACACTTTTCTAGTAGCCCTTTTTATTTCTTTTCCGGCCGTGCGAAGGTGGCTGGGGTAATGGTTGTGGCGGCTGGAAATGGTGTTGATGTGTTGAAGGATAGTGGACATGTTTGGAGATGGCCGGAATCCGTTTTTTATCCGGTAGCCGGCACTAAAACCCGGTTTTCCGACAAGAAGGGTTCATAATGTTTGTGGCGGCTAGTAAGCAGCAACTGCTCAAAATAATATATCACATTGGTATTTTGTTGTTATTACACGTTGGGCTCTCAAAACATATGTGTGCTGCCACATATGGACCAACTTTTGGGTCATATGTGATTTGTTTTTACTTGGTTCGGGCTGGATTTCATCAAAACTGATCTGGGCCTAAAGTAGTTGGTATGCTGTGAGAATGGGGCATGTGTTTGTGAAAAAAATCTTTTTTTGGCCAAGAAAATAATTATATGTTCGGGGTTGACCAAACTGAAAAAAGTCAAATGCGTTCTGGTTTTCGTCATTGTTGGACCGTGTTCAAAACATTTATTTCCATATTATTTTCAAAGCGCTTAAAAGGGTAAATAATAAGCTTTGTCATTTGATCGTTGTCCCCGGTACTTCTTCCGAACCTATACTGCTTAAAGATACGAGATGGATAAAAAAGCGTTCACTGCTTCATGAATGAATTAGGTGGATCATACATTTAAGGGGTGATTGAAGAGGCTTCGGCTTTATTGGGTTGATTTGCGAAAATGGGAGACATGGTTCAACAAAGTTTTTGATATCATAAGTCAAGGGGTGATTGTAAGGCCAAAAAGTTATGACTAACGGTATCAAATTACGAAACCCGTTATATATTTTATGGTCAAGCTAATAATTAAAGCCGACGAGAAAACCAGACACGAAATGAGAGCGAGAGCTTCATGACACACGCTTAGCTTCAATAGGGATAAGGCTTCTTGAAGATAATGTTAAGCTATAAATATAAGTCTTATGTATTATTGTACGTGTGTGTTTTTCATGGTGTAAATCATCCACACAAAGGGAGATCACCCTGGGTGGGTCGGTTCATGATTAATGTAATCAATCTTTGAACCGACAACGAGATAAGTCATTTATATGTTATCTTTATATTATTTATGATCGGTCGTGTGATTTACCGCACCCGTCTCGAACATTTATTAAGTGCAAAATTCGTTCGTGGTCTTTTTGGGACGTACAATATCTAATCCTATAATACATGCATGATTTTAGGGAATGATTGTTGACTTCTTCACTCATTTTTAACTGAGTCACTGGGTCGGGTCTGCGGATTGGGTCAGCGGGTATACGGGTCGTATCATAGGTCGTCAAAAACGTGTCTAGCCAAACATGTTTGAAAATAAAAAATGACGGAGACAACGAGTTTAAAAATGATTTTGCAATTAAGGGCATTTTCAGTTTCTCCCTACAAAAAAAGTGGGTAATTTTCAACAAAAAAAAACCTCAGATGCCGCCACAATTTAATTTTGTTTTGAACGGTGCTACCAAAATAATTGATTTTCTGCTTCGTGTGAAAAACACCCACTAGTTTTCATTTTCATTTCCATTTGAAGTATGAGACCAGTTCCAAGTCTGATCTATTATTATTATTGTTATTATTATTATTATTAAGGTACGTAATCATTTGATTTTTGTTCATTGTTCGATTGCTTCATAATCAATTGCTTATTTTTAATTAAGTTGGGGAATTCGGTTTCTGTGTGTTTTTTTCATCATTGAAAAAATATACGGTCTTGCTGCTGTAAACGAACCAAACCGAAGCGGACAAAGCCTTTTCATGTTTGTTGTTAAAGCTTTTATCGGACATGCGAACATAAATAAACACAAACATTGTTTTTTTATTTGACTAACCGAGAATGGTCAGTGTCAATGACTCGTTCCAGTTACCAAGTTTGTGTTGCTGTTTTATTTATCCAAATATTATTGGTCCCGACGACATATGTTGAAGGTCATAACATAATGATTATTACCTATGTGATAACATGAAATGTCTTGCTAAGTTTTTCGCAACGAATTGGAATTGCGAAAGCAAGTTTTTCGCAAACCACAAAGACTCCTTTATTTAAACACAAATATGCATAACTAGTGATATACATGTCCTTGGCCATAAGTAATGACTAATGTATCAATGTTCTTAAACATAGTTATGGATATTTATGTGAACATCACCATGTCCAAAATTTCATATTACATGCATTTATATTTAAGTCTGTATGACTGGTGAGTAAATAACCAAATTGACCGAACGGTAATCGAATTAGCACCTGCGTTTAGGCGAATGAGTTTTTTGCAAAACTAAAAAGCTTTATAATTTCATTGTTGGAAATTAGGCCACACCCAAGAACATGAACACAAAATTTTATCTCAACCAAAACCGACTCTT
Source organism: Bidens hawaiensis (assembly GCF_021521415.1). Lineage (NCBI taxonomy): Eukaryota > Viridiplantae > Streptophyta > Magnoliopsida > Asterales > Asteraceae > Bidens > Bidens hawaiensis. The sequence continues at coordinate 22,554 of NW_027495402.1, read as the reverse complement.
TTTGTTTGTTATTATTTTTAAACAACTTACAATAACCCATAACATATATATTTTATACTAAAATCAGCCTTACTAATTGTACTCAAACTAGACATACACTTAATCAGATTCCTAACTTCTAAACATGCAAACAAACTAGATAAACTTACAAAATATTTGTTCGATTATCTATTTGTGATCGTTTAAAGTTAAATGAACGAACGCAATCATGACAATGTTTATGTTCGTATGGTTCGTTTACTGGCCTAGCTAAATTGCTACAAAAATGCAGCCTAAAATTCATTTTGGCATGTGAGAAGAGGGACAAAATTTACAAGATGAGAGTCTTAAACATATGTTAGGGTTTTATTGTAAATAAAAAAAGATAAAACAAGGTTACTGTGGTTAGGATAAACTAATGTTAATATTAAATAAATAAGGGGAAATTCAAATTACAAAGATACCAATCATGTGAGTGACATATTGATGAAAGTTAACAACAACAACTAACGGTGTTAAGTTATTGAATGAATGAAGAAAAAAGAAAACTACCCTAAAAAGGTAAAAAAAATATTATTTTTAACTAGAACTAGATATAGAATCAAAGCAAACCATGGACACGATACTTTAACTTCATAGGAAATAAAGAGAATATTCTCAAAATATCCTTTTGTGTTCGTCCACATCGTGTTTGTTATTCCCGCCGCCTCGTTTGTAAACCAACTATAACATGTTGGCTAGCTTAAAAAGTTGTGTCCTCGACCAATTTCGAACTCAATTCCGGCGTTCATGACTTGATTCCAAAATTTTGAAGTTTTAACTTTGAATATAATATAATGTTATTTCATTTTACTCATGTTTAGTTCTTTTTTATAACTTTTAAAATATAAAATTTTATAAAATTTTGAATATACTGTTGAGACATGCTTCTTTTCATTCACACGTTGTATAAATTTTACTTAAAACCGATTTGGGTCAATTTTTATTAAACATCTCAATATGAATCTGATCCGGCTCGGTTTTGAACAAAATTTATGTTTGCACTTAGATAAAAACGTCTCCACGGTATATTCAGAATTTTATAAAACTTCATATATTTAAAGTTATATAAAAAACCAAATATAAGTAAATTTTAATTATAATAATATAATATACATAAAAATAATATGCCAAACATGCCATGGAAGGCGAGTTTGAGGTCAAACACGTTGTCAAAGATGCGTTTGAGGTCAGTGTAACCCTTGAGTGGGTCAACCTCCAAGATAAATAAGAAATTCGAAGACAAGATTTTTGGAACAATTTTCTCTTGTTTTCATTAACTTAAACTCAACTTAAATACGTTAAGGAATGCAGAATGTAAATAACGTGAATGGTGGAACATGGAGATAATGCAAGCATGTGAATAAACTAAACAAGGAGAAAATGTAAACATGCATATCTAATCTTATAATGCATGCATGATTTAAGGGAATGATTGTTGACTAATTCACTCTTTTTTAACTGAGTCATTGGGCCGGGTCTGCTGGATTGGGTCAGCGGGTATACAGGTCGTATCATAGGTAGTCAAAAACGTGTCTGAGGCCAAACGTGTTGTGAAAATAATAAATGACGGAGAAAACGAGTTTGAAAATGATTTTGCAATTAAGTAAGGGTATTTTCAGTTTCTCACTACAAAAAAACATGTGATTTTCCTAAAAATAAAACCTCAGTCGCCGCCACAATTTAATTTATTTTCAAAGGTGCCACCAAAATAATTGGTTTTAGGCTTCGTGTGAAAAAAACCACTAGTTTTCATTTTCATTTTCATTTGGAGTATGAATTATTATTATTATTATTATTATTATTATTATTAAAAACTTGAAGAATATAATCTTAAAAAGTTGCAATATAACGAGCTCGTATGACTTCAATATATGTCATCCTGGATTAACTAGTCTAACAGTACTTGAAGGAAACGGCGGTTGTAAGGGTGTCAATGAGGTTACACCTCAACTTAAAAATCTGAGTATAACATCTTTGGCAATAATATATCTAGTTACTGCACCCAACCTTTACTCTTTGCATTGTGGAGGTGGTAATTTATCTTTCGAGTTTTCTACAGACCTTCTTCATTTGGAGAAGGTGGATATATGTGCTCAACATTCCCGTGAAGATAAGGTACATAAAATTGTCCGTCTGCTTCTTACGCTCAACTTGGAATTTGTGAAGGTACATTTGTCAAGGTACGGGAGAGAATGGATTTTGGGCATGATACAAATAGAATAAATGTCGAAGGTGAGTATTACTTGCTTGCCGGATGATCTTATCCATAAAATCCTTGCTTTGAATGGCATTAAAAAAACAATCGGAACAAGTGTGTTGTCATCTAGATGGAAGTATACGTGGACTTCAATGCCATGTCTCAGTTTCTCAAGTGAGGATTTTCATACGTATTCCAAGTTTTCCCAGTTTATTAGACATGTCCTATCCAAACGCAATAATCAAACAGACGTGCATTCTATCAGTGTCATTTTTCATAACACTGTTAGCCATGTGCTTATCAAAAGAATTATCGACTTTGCAATCTCCCACAATGTCCAACAATTGAGTATTACTTGCTTGCGTAGAAAGTCTTTTGAATTCCCTCTTTCAACCTTTAGTTCTCAGTCCCTCAAACATCTCACTTTGAGCGGATTTTTCACCTTGACCCTACCTACTTGGGAGGCAACAACTTTAACAACACTGGATCTACATAAAGTTGCATTGCGTGATGGTGTTTTCTCTAACTGTGCAAACTTGAAGAATCTAATCTTAAAAAGTTGCAATATGACGAGCTCGTATGACTTCAATATATGTCATCCTGGATTAACTAGTCTAACAGTACTTGAAGGAAACGGCGGTTGTAAGGGTGTCAATGAGGTTACACCTCAACTTAAAAATCTGAGTATAACATCTTTGGCAATAATATATCTAGTTACTGCACCCAACCTTTACTCTTTGCATTGTGGAGGTGGTAATTTATCTTTCGAGTTTTCTACAGACCTTCTTCATTTGGAGAAGGTGGATATATGTGCTCAACGTTCCCGTGAAGATAAGGTACATAAAATTGTCCGTCTGCTTCAACAGTTCCATAATGTCAAATTTCTTACGCTCAACTTGGAATTTGTGAAGGTACATTTGTCCCTTAATGTTTTCATTCGCATCTAACATAGATTTTTAATTCAAGCAATGGAAATACTGTTGGGGTTGTGAAACCATTAAAAAAAGATTTGTACAAACACATATTCAAGAAAATAGATTTTCATATCATTACAGTTATGACTATGAGATTACTTTGTTGTTTGGTATATTTTTCAGTTTCTTTCATCCCTGGAACTAATCGCACATCAACCTTCTCCATTTGCCAACTTAAAGATTTAACCCAATAAAACAAGTTGGATTTTTTTAATTTATTCCAATCCATTTATACTCACCGATTTTAATGGTTTCCGAATTCCACAAAAGCTGAATGAAGAACAAGGTTAGTAGTAATATTTTTTTCATCATCTTTCATCTTGTTTAATCTGTAGGGTCATCTCTGAAAATTTAAATACCTCGGTCGGGCCAAAATAAAAAGGCTCGTAGGCCTTAATGAAATTTTTTTATTCGCTAACATACATGGATAAAACTTTTATCGACCGAGCATGTAATTATCTAATAAACCATTGCAAAATAACGTATATATGTAATATGTATAAAAAAAATTGTGCCCCTGAAACTTATGTGTCCCGGCCGATGGTGCATCGCACACCCTCCGAGCCTCCCCTGTTAATCTGTTATGGTTTACCAACAATGTTTTAACCAGAAACATGTCAAGATGGTTTCTATATGCGTAAATTAAAAAAAAAAACTGGAAACGTGTTGTTTCATAGGTTGAAATGGGTTAGTGTTTTATCCCAAAAAGTGTCAAAACTGGTTGATGTTTTAACAAAAAACATATCAGTGTTTTTTTATGGTTGAACAAGCAGTTCTAATTAGAAAAACATGTTGAACAAGCTGTTGTTTTAACTACATGTTTTAAGGTTGAATAAGCAATGTTTTTTAACAATGAACAATATTGATATAAATAGATTAGATTGTGTGTCAATAATTGTTTTGTTTATTTAATTGCAACTAATAGTATTTATGCTCAAATTATATTGAACTCTTCAAATATAGGAATGCCCTTTCCAACTAGTTTGGACTCTGGAGAAAGAATTTTGAAGATATCTGTTGAACCGGTTTTGTAGGAATTTGTAGGTTTGACGGTGAGTTAGAATGAGTTTGAGCAAAATGATTTTGAGTCAAAATGGCCCGTTCTAGAAAAAAAAAGTATCAAATTTGTTCAGGTCAAACGAGTTGAAGGATACCTCGAGAAAGAACATACTAGAGAAGTAATAAAAAAAATCAAGTTATACATTGAGTTGCAATTACCTAAATGCAAATTTGATCATGCTTAACAATCTCAAGTCATGACAACCAATAAATATTATCATGTATTATTACCTATGTGATAACATGAAATGTATTGCTAGAATGTTTGCATTGAAATGGTATTGAAAAAGCAAGTCTAATGCGCATATGTTTATCAAATAGTACGTGAATAAATATGCTCCTTTATGTGAACACCAAATGCAATACTAATGAAATACATGTCCTTTGACGTTAATGAAGACTAATATATCCATCCATGTTCTTAAACATCACACACATGTTCAGGTAATAAAAGTTGTATGTTGTTCGTACAATCGGTGTGCAAAATTAGCATTACTTCTAAATTGATATATGACGTGGCTCAATTCACAACCCAGATTCACCCTCTATTAGTATTTTTGCTTCACTTGATGTTGACTGCCATCTATATGTGCAATCTTTAGTTATTTTATAAGTGCAATGACAATCTTTATGTTGTGTGTCTCTGCATGCACATGTGTGTCTGTGTGTGTATGCTTGTTTATGTATGTGCAGCATTATTTAGTAGATAACAATAAACTCATTTGATAAATAGTTAACTATTAGATTTTTTTAAGCAATGTTAATGTATGTACATGTGTGTCAGGGGCATTATTGTCTATTCATTTGTGACTGTGTAAATATATGTATGTATGTATGTATGTATGTATGTATGTATGTATGTATGTATGTATATGCATATGTATATAAATGTATATGTGTATCTGTGTGGTATATATGAATTTGTGTGTATGTATGTGTGCATGCATATATGTATGTATGAATTTGAGTTTAATAAGAAACTGCATTTGTACAAAGTTTAAGATTGACTTAGGAAAGTCAAACCTAAAATCAAACAAAGTCATAGTTTGATTTAGGAAAGTCAAAAGTTGTGTTTACATTGATTAATCATTTAACCAATATACATATACATAATCAACTTGGTTAATCTTGTACAAAGTCACTGTTTGACTTTGGAAAGTTAAACATTGGGTTCCATTGTGTTTAGATTGGTTAATCATTTAACCAATATACATATACACAAACCTAATCTTGATTAACCAAGTTGATTATGAATATGTATATTTGCCGTTCACCCTTTACGGATTGCTGAAGTTTATTAAGTATGTATTACAATTAGTCAGTTAGTTAGTAATCAAACATATAAGGTGATATCTGACCCTATGCAAACCATTTTGGATATGATTTTGCAGTTAATAATTATTTAAGTATACTGCCACAATTAAATTCATGTTTATTTAGATATCTTTTTTTTATCTTAAGTAATCCATTAGATATGAGCTTTTCGTGACAACATCAATAAGACATCTTCAAAGTTTCATTTGGCTGTGCCCATAGTGTTCTAAGGGCTGGATCATGCTAACAACAAAAAGATAGCCTTGGGAAAGGTAAGTAATAGATGAATTGGAAATTAACAAAGGCAAAATGCTATACACAAGCTGGAGGATCAAAATGTGTTGGTTAAGTACATCAAAAAATGTTTATGCGAGACTTACATCCCAAATTGGGATCCTATTTATACTCGAATGATTCAATCTAGCATCCAAAATATATGTACATACAAATAGGCACCCTAAATTATAATGAGATAGCAAGGTTTCGATTAGTAAAAAGAGACCATGTTAAGAAGAGAGACTCGGGTTGCAATTAGGCGTCTTGACAACAGTTGTAGGTGACAGTCGATGCCTTCAAGTGTTGCCTCCAAGGCCTCTAGCTTGTTGGGTAGAAGTTGAATAAATTCATGTTTCTCACTTGTACTGCATCTCAATAGTGCGCGCATCATCAAGGCTTTGCAACTCATTGACATGTGTATAAGCTTTCTCTTCTGGTAGCACTTTACCACTGGATAGAAATCTTGAGACGGCTTTCCATCAACATTTTCGGTTTGTCTTCAAAAGCGGCTCAGCCAAGAACTCAAGAAAGAGCAGGAAAATAACAGCGTTGCATTCTGCAACTTCCTTAAATACCATGAAGGGACAGCTGCATATAATGCTTTCCACTTGCTTTAGATAAGCCATTGATTCTTTGATGTCCTTCTTCAGTTTATTTCTGAATGCAATGTATCTGACAGTGATGCTTTCAATGCTGCACACTCCATGTCTCCTAAGATCACACCCTGATTCACTCACGTGTTGTTTAATCCGTGACAAAACATCAGTTGTATTGCTGCAAATGTCCAAGAACTTGACAGATATGTCTAGTAACTCATCCGTCCATTTCATATTCGTAATTTGAGAGAGATTTGTGTTGAGAAGATCTTCCAAACATTCGTACAAGGAAGGAAGCAGTTTTCCTTGCAACAAATCCTCATGGCTTGCCATAAAGGCTGAAGCAGTGCCAAATTGGAGTCATCAACTTGATGAGTTTGAGGAGTAGTGTAGGATGAGCTGCTTGTGGGGGGGGGGGGGGGGTGTAACTACCTACTTTCGGTTATAATAATAAATGAAATTTCGTTATTTGATAGTGTGTCGTTTATTGGTTTAGACAATCAACTAATAGAAGGCGGGCTTGGACTTTAGAAGATGGAATAAGAGATGGAATGGGCTTTAGGTCCATAGGCTTAAGGGAGTATAAATACCCTTAAACCCTAATCCTTTCCATTTTATCCATCTCTACACCATAGCCTACACCTTGTAAAACACACACAAACATTTTCCTTTAATCCAAGCCTAGAACCGAAGTTGAAAACCGAGATTTTGGTGCTAGAACGTTGTGACGAACCAAACCTACATCAAGGATCACCTTGTGTTCGTAGTTCAACTCGTTAATTTAAGGTACGTATATAACTAGAAATCATTCGTTTAGACTCGGATTGGTTTGGGAAATCATAGATCTGTTTTAGTATGTTAAAAACGAATCCAACACAACAAATCCTACTGAAATCCAAAAACGTTTGCTAGGTTAATTGATAACCTAATAGAACTCGTAATATGAATGCATTAATCGCACCCATTAGAACGCAGTATTTGGGTGTTTGGGTGACTGGGTTTTGTAGGCGATAGGATTGCGAGTTCAACGAGACCGAAATCATGTTATTTCGTTAAGAATTAGGGGTTTAATCACAAATCTGAAATCTGTTGACTGTTATGGTGTTCTTGGCAATTTTGATTTTGACCCTGAGTCAAAGTCTGGATAAGATTGGTGTAAGGTAACAAATCAACTAACCAATTCGTTAAGGCAAGATAACGAATCAGTTGCCAATTCGTTATGTTCAAACAACGAATCAGTTCACCCATTCGTTATGCCCAAATAAGGAACTAGACAGCGAACCAAATCACGAATCAGCTAACGAACCAGATAACGAATCAAGTGATTCGTTACTCGCCAATTCATTAAGAATAAGGTAGCGAATCGGGGTTTGTGTAGGTTCCCAGCCGGATCCACACGAGATATCGCGTTCTACGTAGGTGCGGAATCCCTACGTAAGACGTTACGAGTATAGGAAACAATACGAGCTAACACACGATACGATAATCAAACACACGTTGTATTCCAACCGTAAACACGTGATACTATGATCACTGATACAAAACTCTCTGACTCGAATATACGAATAAACTCTAATCATCGAATAAGCCGTAAACAATTAGCTTATATAGACACGACAACTTCGCCTGGCATGTTCAGGCGAAGTTGTCCCTAACTTCGCTTGTCTAACAAGTTCGCCCATATAAGCGAACTTGTTAGTAACTTCGCTTACATACAAAACTCAAATCTAACTAACACGATTACAGACACTCGACACTGAACTACTGACATCATGCACCAACAGACTCCCCCTTGGCAGTAGCTTCATCTCTTTAGCTTCAAACACGTGTCTTGTAATCTTCAATCTTCTATCTTCAAGCATGCACTCCTTCTCGAACACAAACCGAGACAACTCTTTGATATTTCCTCGCTTCGTCTTTCCAAGCAGGAATATAAAATATCTTCTTGTCATTCAACACCTGCAAATCAGCTTGCGATAAGTTTACCAATTGCATCGGATCGTACACTCTAAGCAGCTCTTGTTCATCTTCGTCTTCCATCACTGCCTCAGCTGTCTCACAATCTACAAACCACCACTTCAGGTCTTTAAGCACATCCTTGGGCATTGGCTTCATTGGTACTTCTTTCAAACACCGGATCGGTTTATACTTCATAATCATCCAAGGCTTTCCATCAGCTCTCAAACCTCCATCCTTGTCTTCAACAAGTTTTCCCTTTTGTGGTTTCAACAGCTCAAATTTCTTCTCTTTTATACTCTCTTTCCACACAATTTTCCCAATGACTCTAGCTATATTATCGCCACTTCTGTTTATCAATCCCAATCTGGCTAAGTCTTTCACTTCACATTCTGGCAGTGTATTCAACGATCTTAACATCCTTCTAAAGTACTGAACACCGTCATACCTTTTAATCACGAAGAGCCTCAACTGCTCATCATATATCCAGCAAATAACTCCTTTCTTCGCTTCAGCATAGCCTTTAATGTTGTAACTCTTCTTAAACATTGTAGGAACCGCCGGTTTCTTCGTTTTGACGAACCACTGAGCATAGCCTTCCTTCCATCTAGGCTGCTCTTCCCATTCAGACTCATCATTCCCAATCTGTTGACTCATATCTACGTTCTCGACTTGCGGTATCTCATGCTCCACATTATCCTCTACTATCTCTCCCTCTTCTATCTCTGTATCAATCACAATCTCTTCACCAATCTTCTCTATCACATCACTCGGTAGTACATCATCATCACCAACCAAAACATCATCCATCTCCTCTACATCCACCACCACCACATCATCACCACCAGCTGCAGTTGTCGACTCCCCCTGAGTTGTGGAAGTTCCAAGAGCTTGATCAGTTCTTGGCAACTCACCACCTGCATCTTTCGATGCATTGGGATCATCGTCTCTATCATTTCGTCTCTTGGTCCTCAACTCATCGCCTTTACAGCTCGTCTCCCCCTGAGATGCCAAGAACTCCTTGAAAGCATCTATGATTTTACCATGTTGTACCAGCAGGGACGACTGCATCTGATTCTCTACAACTAGGCGCTGAATAGCCTGGGTCTGGATAAGATTAATCCTTGACTGCTCTGCCACGACCCTTTCCAGTGCTGCTATTCGTTCAGAGTCTGATAGGGTTGCATCGAAATCGAACCTCATATGTGATGTATCTTGAGTGTACTGAGGAGGGATTTCCGATGTCACCGGGACCTCAGAAGTAGAAATAGACGTAACCGCAGGTGGTATCGTCACCGATAGCCCTGCAGTGGCCACAACAGTCGACTCTATAAATTGTGCCACGACCTCCGATGGAGTAACGGTCGGAGGCGGCAATGAAACGATCTCAGGAGTCGAAAGTTGGAAGGTAGTGGGTGGGAAGCCAAAAGTAGACGAGGTTGCCACCACGGGAACACCCGTAGCGCTTGGCCTTGTAACCTGTAGTGATGAGGGAACCATTGTCATACCGGATAGTGCTGGTGGAGTGAAACGTACCACCCTAGAGCTCTCACCGGATCCTGATCCTGCACCTATCCGTTCCCTTCTTGACCTCCGGATCAACTGTTGTACCTCTTCCTCATAATCAGACTCGCTGTCATCAACAGTTCTCTTTCTCTTCCCATGTAGTCTTTCTCGAGTTACCATAATCCTTCTTGCCTCTGCCACTTCATCATCAGAATCAGAACCAGCCACCGTAGCAGCTGTCCTAGTAACATTCACAGTCGAAGCACGTTCAACCGGAACCTGTACGTTCTCCTCTGGATCCACCCGATCCATATCAACGAAGCCTTGACCACCAAATTCTGCATCAAGGTCCACGTTCTCCTCCGGTGACACAACATGTGCAGCAGGTATAACTTGAGGTGCTCCTGCCTGTTGTGGTGCCGGGTCGCTAAACTCGTCCCCTCGTGCAGGCACATACCCCGGGTTGATCAAGTACCCAAAGAGTGGAGTATGTCGAGGACGGAGCTCAGGTTTGCTCCTCGCACTGGAGGATCTACATTGGGCGAAGATCCGTTTGTTCACACTCTCAACGTATCGGATCGGACGGCGCTGAGGAAGCGTTAGAGCAACATGATTCAAGATTATTTGTAAGAATCTTGGATACATGATGAATCGCTCACGCGCCATCGCTCTTCTTTGACGATCAATCTCATAAAAGACCATCTGACTAAAGCTGAATCGTTTGTTGTAAGTCAGAGCAGTCATCGCTGACTGCATGGTCGCGCCCATGCCATCAGTGCCCGCCTTTCTCCCTGACATGCATACAATCATGACATGCATGAGAAAGCGCCACTGGTCAAGTAAAAAGCCTTTCCTCCTCTGCGTATCCCCCAAGGGACCAGAGTATCCCATTCTCAAAAACGCTCCATCACGGAAAGGAGCTACAAACTCTGTTGGGTCATCCCTTGTCTCATTCCCAAATCGTAAAGCCGCCCGGATTTGTTCAGAAGAGAACTGAACAATCTGATTGTTGACTGTTGCGTGCATCACCGGGGGCTCGACCCTACAATCGTATTCCACGGTCTGCCAAAAATCCTCAATATTGGGCAAGGATATTGGCAGAGTTGTAGTAATAGCGTGGAATATCCTCGAGCGTAAAAGAAATGTGATGATTTCGCGGAAATCATCAACTCCGCTCGCCTCCGGGTCTAATGTAATGTACATGTTATGACCCGGGAAGAACTGTCTCTGGTGATCACCTCCGTCATCACCGCCTGCACCACCTGCTCCAGCAACAGCAGCCATATCTGCAACAAACAAGTTAAGTTAGATAAACGTCAAAGCGAATCACAAGTTCGCCTGTTACCATGAGCGAAGTTGTGATCAATTCTGTATAGGCGAAGTTAAAGGTGAGGCGAAGTTGGGAAACAAATTCGCTTCAACTTGAACTTCGTCTGATAATAGTTAAGTAAAATGGTCCAGGCGAAGTTACTGATAACTTCGCCTAATCACAACATCGCCTCATAAACTGTTTCAAAAATTAATAATCAGGCGAAGTTAAACCTCAGGCGAAGTTACGGATAACTTCGCCTAAACTGTAACTTCGCCGAATTTGAATCGGCAACAGTTAGGATTTACGAACGACGTGTAGATGATGATTTCGGAGATCGAGGACTCCGAAATACATGAATTTATGAAGTTTTAGACGTTCAAGTAGTTTACTATCACGTAAAAACAAGTTTGAAATCGGGTGTTTAAGGTTTCGAAAGACGAGGTCGAGAATCGAGTCGAAACAACCGATGATTAACCTCAAAAGACATTGATAATATGATAAACAAACCCTACACACCTTGAATTTGATTAGAATCGAAGTAACAAAAACAGATGATTGATATCGATAAGTTCGCTGATGTTTCAGAGAGTATAAGTTCGCTGAATGTGGAATAATGAAACTGTTTGACCTATAAACTTCTTTATATAGGGTCAAAGTTAGTACAGGCGAAGTTAACGATAACTTCGCCTATTCCAGGCGAAGTTATGAACAAGTTCGCCTGTATTTACAAAACAAACCCCTATACTTTTAACAATTTTCAATAAAGTTTTAAAAACATCCTTTAAAGCGTTAAATGATACGATCAAGACCAAGTAACCACGTATAAAATCATACCACTACATAAGTAACGAAAATTTGAAAAATTAATGTACACGGGATCAAATTTCAGTCTCGACAGGGACTACCATGTTTTAGAGAAGATCCGAACAGGAATCATACTAATTACGTGACTGTCACACAGATCCGTGTTCAGCTGTATTATGACATAAAGAAACAGGTTGTAAGCAGGTAATCTACTTAAAATGGTTTTCATTTCTGTGATACGAGTTAGGTTCAATTAAGCTCAAAAACATAAGTGGGCAACAACTCAGAGATTATGATGCCTCCTATCTATTCTCAAGGCGTATTTGGCTTTCCCCAAGTCACCCCGAATTGACCTCGACCCGTAGTGTCTGATTAAGTAGTAATTACTCTTCGATCTTAGACTCTGCTTCCCGTTCATCTTCTTGCGTCTTGATTGACAATCATTAACATTATGAACTCTAGAAGTTTTTTTTTTTTTTTTTTTTTTTTTAACATGTATATACACAACTTCAAGTAGAAAATAACTGCAAGTCTCGAATCTGGATCACTGCAGCGTCTTGACACTCTATCTTCACGGGAATCAGAACACTCACGGGCTCGTGTATGACTGGGTAATCGCTTTTCTGCCTATCATTTGGAAAGATATGTATGAAGACATGCACAACTCTTAAGGAGTTTCCACATAAAATCGAGTAGATTTAGTTAGTATCACTTCTACTTTTACGCACCATAAAAAGCTACCATGACATACAATGACTGTTCTAAAGTCTTTTAGGCCTAATAACTTCACTAGTTAAGCACACAGAATCAGTATATCTATCATTTTCCAAGGTTGGATCAATTTTCTGTTAATCATAGTAAAGTAACTTCTTACGAAGTAGTAGACTTGAAAAATAATTTCATCTCCCGAAAAGAAAAAATTTTAACATCAATCGCCCCGACCAAATCAAAGTCTTCAGGTGAACGGCTATCCCGAAGATCCAATGGATCAGCTGGACCGACCACATACTAGTATGTGTCCTTCTAACTAAGTATGATCGACTAATTTTCAGCGAAAGAATGAAAACTCATCATAAACCGCCGTGGTCACTTTCAGTCATCTGGTTAATGGCTATCCTCATATTCTACAAGTAGAAATGTGGATCAAACATATCCGAAGACATGTCCTTCAAACTGAGGCAACCGACATAAGTCTAAGCGATAGTGACATAAGTCTAAGCGATATGACATGGTTACTCGGGATTGATCATCCCATTCAGCTCAACAAGGTTTTGAAATCTAGTTTTGTCAAATGCTTTCATGAACAAGTCAGCAAAATTATCTAACGTGTCAACCTTTTCGAGCTCAATCAGTTTCTTCTCAGCACAATCCCGTATAAAATGATGACGTATGTCAATATGTTTAGTTTTACTGTGCTTCACGGGATTGTTAGTTACTGAGATAGCAGCAGTGTTATCAATGCAAATAGGAGTAAGTGAGAAATTCAGACCATAATCGCGCAACTGTTGTTGAATCCAAAGAACCTGGGAGCAGCAGTTGGATGCTGCCATGTATTCTGCTTCACAGGTTGAAATTGCGACTGAGGTCTGCTTCTTGCATTGCCACGACACTAGTCTGCCACCAAGAAACTGACATCCACCAGTTGTAGACTTCCGACTCTGATTGCACCCTCCATAATCAGAATCTGTGTAAGCGACTAGCTCCAAGTCTCCTCCTCTCGAGTACCACAACCCCAGCTTCGGCTTGCCTTTGAGATACCGCAGTATCCTCTTCGCACCCTTCAAATGAGATTCTTTTGGGTTTGCCTGAAAGCGTGCACAAAGACAAACAGCAAACATTATATCAGGCCTTGAAGCAGTTAAGTACATTAAAGAACCTATAATAGCCCGATGTTGGGTTGGGTCCACGTCTGCATCGTTGTCTGAATCAGCACCCAATTTGTGATTGACGCAGACTGGAGTATCATATGGAGTGCTGTCCTCCATCTTGAAGCGTTTGAGAACATCATGGACATACTTCGTCTGATGAATGAACATCCCATCTTTCCTCTGATCAACCTGCAATCCTAAAAAGAAGGTTAGTTCACCCATAGCACTCATTTCAAATCTCTTCTTCATGACGGCCTCAAACTCCTGACACATGGCGACCTTTGATGCAGCAAAGATAATGTCGTCCACGTAGACTTGCACCAGCAGAAAGTCGCTACCCTTTCTCTTGAAGAACAATGTGCTATCAATTTTACCTCTTTCAAACTCATTCTCAAGCAAGTAATCTGATAAGGTTGAATACCAGGCACGAGGTGCCTGATGTAGTCCATACAGCGCTTTACTTAGCTTGTACACGTGATCGGGAAAGTCAGGGTCAGGAAAACCCGGAGGTTGCTCAACATACACAACCTCATCGACTTTACCGTTTAGGAACGCGCTCTTCACATCCAACTGAAAGACCTTCATCTCCTTATGAGCAGCAAATGCCAAAAACAGCCGAATGGCTTCCAATCTTGCCACAGGAGCAAACACCTCATTGTAATCAATCCCCTCTTGCTGATTAAAACCTTTAACAACCAGCCTCGTCTTGTTCCTGATAACAATCCCTTTCTCATCTCTCTTACATTTGAAGACCCATTTCGTGCCAATCGCATGCACACTTCTTGGTTTTGCAACCAAGTTCCATACTTCCATTTTCTTAAATTGAGCTAACTCTTCTTGCATGGCTTCGACCCACGAGCTGTCCTTAAGAGCCATTTGATAGTTCTTTGGTTCAATCTGGCTGATAAAGCAGGTGTACAAGCACTCGTTGATTATGCCTGATTCTTTAATGCTTGTGTAAACACAGGTGTGCTCATTCAAGCTTTGTCTTGTTTGTACACCGGCGGACAGATCACCTATCACATTCTCCAAAGGATGATCTTTGTGAATTCTCGTAGTCGGAACCGAACTGACATTCAGATTATCTTCCAAGTTCGAAGATAGCTCATCAATGGGTGATTGATGTTGAGAGTGAAACGGATTGATGAATTCCTCTTCAGTAGAGGCAGCAGGGGTATTGACAGTATTTGACGAGGAAGGCTGACATTCATCATACTGTGGTCGTTGCACCAAAGTGTCTTCCTCATCGCATATCATCTTCGTAGCAATTCTTTCCTCAACTTCTGCAAAATCCAGATAAGATATGTTAAAAGATTTAAAAAGTCTATCATAGTCGAAAACCCCAGCGGGTCCCGAGCTTGGTTTTGGTGATTTGTAACTTGTGATTTCAGTGTTACACACCACCTCAACCTTGCTGTTCGATGTATTAAAGACTCGTCTGTGGGAGTCCCAACAACGTATCCGACTAAGATTCCTTCGTCGGCTACTTCACCAAATTTAGAATTGGTCTTTAATATCGAACATGGGGACCCGAATGGTTCAAGACCACTCAAGTTTGGCTTTCTCCCATGCATAAGTTCATAACAGGTTTTATTTAATCTTTTAACAGTTAGCACTCTATTAAGGATATAATAGGCTGTAGCAACAGCTTCAGCCCAGAACACCACGGGAAGTTTCGAATCAGCCAGCATGGTTCTGGCTCCTTCAATTAAGGTTCTGTTCTTCCTCTCAGCCACTCCATTTTGTAGCGGTATATACGGTGCGCTGTATTGGTGTTCTATCCCCTTCTGTAAGCAGAAGATCTCCATCTCATAGTTCTTGAACTCAGTTCCATTGTCACTCCTGATGAATTTAACCCGTTTCCCCATGATATTCTCAACCTTGGTAATCAAATTCTTTACCATCTGCACTGTTTCATCCTTTGACTTCAGGAAATATACCCAGGAATATCGAGAGAAATCATCAGTGATCACCAAGCAATACGATGTTCCTCATAGACTTCTTACATTCACGGGACCGAAGAGATCCATGTGAAGTAATTTTAGGGTACTGACAATTGAATTGACCTTCTTGGTGTGATGGGATTTCTTGTGTTGCTTTCCCTTTTTGCATGATAGGCATTTGTCTTCAAAGTTGAAATTCTTCAAGGGAACACCCAGCACAAGCCCATTTTTGACAAGGTAGTTCATTTTCCGAAGATGAATGTGCCCCATTCTCCTATGCCACAACTCGGACTCCGATTCAGTTGCTTTTGACAGAAGACACGATTCTTCTGTGGCCATCTCAGTCGATCTCATATCTATGATATACGTATTCTTCACTCTTGGAGCCTTCATAACAATCCAATCCTCTGGTATCTTAAAACCAGGATACAACACAATCGCTTCATTCTTTGTAAAATGTACGGTGTAGTCTTTGTCACAAATCTGCGAAACACTCAGCAGATTGTGCTTCAGTTCTTCAAAAAAATTTACTTTCTCCAATGTCATCTTTCCATTCGACACCGTCCTTATTCCTGTAATTCTTCCACCGCTCTCTCCTGCGAAACTCACTCTTCCTCCTTGAACAGGTTTCAAGTCGTGTAACAATTTCTTGTTACCCGTCATGTGCCAGGAACAGCCGCTATCCACAACCCATTGATTGTTGGCAGCCCTGTTCAACTATTCCTGCACGATTAAAGCAGATGATTAAAATCTGGGGACCCAAGACCGATTGGTCTTGGGTCGATACATTCCGTACCTTGGCTGTCTAAAGTTAGTATCATAATAATTTCTGTGAGTCCTAACAGGATACCTTCTTGTGGATTGACTATGAGGCCATCCAAATCTTCGTGAATTAAAAGAATTATTACTTAAGGTTTGGTTGTTAGCAGTGTAAAACTGAGATCTATTTTTTTGAAAACCTGAATTAGTCCATTTTCTGAAATTTGATGGGTTTTCATTTTTACCATTATATTGATTACCGTTAGTTCTTTTCTCAGATTTTGAAGTCCTCACACCTCTGAATTTCTGCTTCAGAGGGCAATCAGCAACAAGGTGTCCTATTTGATTACATCTAAAACAACTCCTGTGTTCAACTTTCTTATCAATAGTTGTCTTAGATGTTGAGGCTGTATTACTGCCCGTTTGTCTCACATATGGTGGGACATACAGGTTTAGTGGAGACTTCTTTTCAGGTGTTTTACTTTTCTCTCCACTTTTCGGTAACACTTCCTCTTGTTTTGTCTCACACGACTCAGAGGACTTGTCTGAGTTAGATGAGACAGGACTCGGAGAAGAAATCTTAACACTTGCAACAGGCTTACTAACTTCTGGTTCTTTAGTAGTAACTTGAACTGGAACTGTCTGACCATAGTCAACATCAACAGATTTCTGATTACTAGGGTCATAAGTGTAATTATGATTGAAAGGTGGTGGAACTTCATGATAACCAATTCCTCCCCTTTTTGGAGAACCTTGATC
Organism: Bidens hawaiensis; assembly: GCF_021521415.1. Classification (NCBI taxonomy): domain Eukaryota; kingdom Viridiplantae; phylum Streptophyta; class Magnoliopsida; order Asterales; family Asteraceae; genus Bidens; species Bidens hawaiensis. The sequence goes on along the minus strand of NW_027495402.1, from coordinate 5,210 downwards.
ACTAACAAGGTGATCAAGTATAGCGGAGGAATTTCTGAATTGCTCAAGTTTCCGGTTAAGTTCTACCACTTTTACCTGGTGATCAGCTATCTGTTTTTCCCTTTCAGCTATTAGTTTGGTTTTCTCTTCTAGAACTTCATAGCTAAGATCATTCACTTGAATTTTTTCAGCAAGCTTTGCTTTAAGACTTTTAATATCCTTCTCACTAGCTTTAATTTTTACTTTGTAACTATTTTCTCTAGCTTTAGTGAAATGATGATCTTCTTTTAAAGTTTTAAATTGCGCATCCAAACTAACAAACTGATCAGTTATAGTTGTCAGTTGTTCAAGTTGTTCAGACAGATGTTCACACTTAGTACAAGAGAGTTCGGTACTTACCTCGGAGAGCTGGTCTGCCACATCTGCCATGTAAGCTTCATTTTCACCAGTTCCCTTCTTCTCACTATCTGCAGTTTCGATGTTTGCCAAATTGGCCTGTTCAAATACTTCTTCAACATGCAGATTCCAGTTGTACTCCTCATTCTGTCTGGAAATCATGGCTCTATAGTCATTACCACTACCACTTTGCTGTGTAGATCTGTTTTGACTGCGTTCTACACGTTCATTTTTGCATTCTTTTGCAAAGTGGCCATTCTGCTGACAGTTGTAACAGCGTACCTTCGACTTATCAAACCCTGGCCTCTCTCCGACAAACTTCCTGCCAGTCTCCTTCATGAACCTCTTAACTCTTCTGACAATCATAGCCATCTGCCACAGCAGATCCATCTCCTCCAGATCATCAGCATCGATCTGATCATAATCTTCATCCAAAATTGCAGGATCAACAATCTTACCCTGAATGTAGTTCTCATACGAAGCAATAAAAGATGCATAGAGAACAAACTGCTGTTCAGTAGATTTAACACTCATGGGCATCTTCGAGTAGTTGTTGTTTGACACACTTGGGGAAAAACTACTCTTGGTCGCTTGAGGTTGAGAAGCATTTGATCCTCCAGCTACAAAGCACATATCACCGTTCATGTTGAGAGATACATGTCCTTCATGTGTTGAGCTAGCGCCTGACTCTCCCTTAGAGTAATAAGCAGATGATTCAGTTTTCGAACTTGATCCAGAGTTAACCTTTGCACCATACATACCCGGATCTTGAACCTGATCGGTAGGTGTCTCCTTTCGTACCATGTTCAGTTCAAACGTTCTTAGCTTGTTAACTGCTGTCTCCAGGTCATAGTCAGCAAAGTCTTTGTCTTCTCTCATCAACACAGTGTACATCTCCCATTTCGGTGGGAGAGCATCAAGAAGCTTTTCAACAATCTCATCTTCTTTGTAAGCAATTGAATAGTTGCTGAGTTCAGTCATCAGATGATAATATCTAGTGATGATATTATCAAGTGATTCATGTTTCAGATACTTGAAGACCGAGAATTGGGTTTTTAGAAGTTTAATTTTCGAGGCACGAATTCCCACATTGCCCTCAAACCGGTTCTCAAGTGCTTCCCAAAGCTCTCTAGCAGTTTTATACTTTCGGAAGGTGTGAAGTATCTCTTGTTGAAGAGCCATTGTAATTGCTGCATGAGCTTTGCTTTCTGCCTCATACATTTTCTTCTCTTCTTCTTCCATCTCTTTGTATTTCTTGATCTGATCACGACCCTCATACTCATCAGTAGGTGGAATGTAACCATCTTGTATGCACACCCACATCTTGGCATCTTGATACTTGACATATTGTTCGAAACGATCTTTCCACGCTACGTAATCAGTTTTCTTAAGCATCTTAGGTGCCTTTGTAGCTGAACCCGCTTCTACTTCCATCTTTACCAGTTCGGTAATGTTTATCGAAGACATCTTTTTCTAAACTCAAAGAAATCCGAAAATAAAAATTTTATTTTCAAACAGCACTGTAGGCGAAGTTGTGGATAACTTCGCTTAAAACTTAACTTCGCGTGAATTTGTAACTTCGCTCACTTTCTTAAATTCGCCGGATTGGCGAACTTGAGAATAACTTCGCTTAAGTTGAGCGAACTTGGGAGGTAGGCGAAGTTGTGGGTAACTTCGCTTGAGGTAAGCGAACTTGAAGAGGTAGGCGAAGTTGTGGATAACTTCGCTTAACCTTATATCTTCGCCGAAACCCTACTAACAGTGACGGCAACTTCGCCTGATGAACACGAACTTTCTGCAGATTAGATTTCTGGGTTTTTCGAGGTTTGTGAAGGTGTTATGGGTTGTTTATGATTGTAGTAGGAGAGTATAGCACAAAAACTCAGAAGACTCGTCCCGCGAAAAGTCGAACGGAACGATTTCTATACCCGCGTGATAATCCCGAACCACACAATCGAGCAAATGCTCTGATACCAATTGTAGGTTCCCAGCCGGATCCATACGAGATATCGCGTTCTACGTAGGTGCGGATCCCTACGTAAGACGTTACGAGTATAGAAAACAATACGAGCTACACACGATACGATAATCAAACACACGTTGTATTCCAACCATAAACACGTGATACTATGATCACTGATACAAAACTCTCTGACTCGAATATACGAATAAACTCTAATCATCGAATAAGCCGTAAACAATTAGCTTATATAGACACGACAACTTCTCCTGGCATGTTCAGGCGAAGTTGTCCCTAACTTCGCTTGTCTAACAAGTTCGCCCATATAAGCGAACTTGTTAGTAACTTCGCTTACATACAAAAACTCAAATCTAACTAACACGATTACAGATACTCGACACTGAACTACTGACATCATGCACCAACAGTTTGTTCAGATAACCAATTGGAATGACGAATCAGATGATCATCAGATGACGAATCAGTTAACGAACTAGATTATGAAAGTAATGAATTAGTTAACGAATCAAGCTTAATTCGTTATAGCAAAGAAGTTAATGAATTATAAAATTATTCAAAATCCTAATGGAAAATATGTTTAGACAGTTAATAGAAATAAAATTTTTCCAAGCTGACCTGACAGCTTAACCACATCCAGGGGCTCTGCCTCTTGGACCCGCTAGTGGCGGCCGCCCCTAGAAACCTGCTGTCAGGGACGCTGCCCTCGGACCCCGTTCGTTGAGGGTAATAATTAAGACTAGAAAGACGATATGGGTAGTGATAGTTAATTGATACGTGTAATTTTTATACAATTAGTCGTGCACAGCTCAAGAAAGGAATAACCATAAACGACGAACGTAACCGCATTCAGGTGAGTTTCTAGCCCCATTTCCTTGTTATTTTTTCGGGGCTGTGTGCATACTTGATGTGAATGTTAATACACTTACCTTAAATGGTAAGTGTATGTCTTAATGACGATTGTGATAGTTATGTATGTATGCTTGACAGTACGTGAGCGACCTCCGGGTATTGCACATATTGATAAGGCAAGTATAGTGTAGTATGTATGATATGTGTATGTGAATAAGGAAGTATGTACGACAATGATATGTATGATATTAAATGTATGGATATGATAATGAAAGGTAAGGTAAGGTTAAAGTGTTGCATACCCTAATAATATATGCGAAGGTTAAAGGGTTGCATACCCTAATAATATATGCGAAGGTTAAAGGGTTGCATACCCTAATAATATATGAGAAGGTTAAAGGGACGTATACCCTAATAATATATGCGAAGGTTAAAGGGTTTGCATACCCTAATAATATATGAGAAGGTTAAAGGGACGTATACCCTAATAATATATGCGAAGGTTAAAGGGTTGCACACCCTAATAATATATGCGAAGGTTAAAGGGTTGCATACCCTAATAATATATGCGAAGGTTATAGGGGCGTAATGCTTTTTAAAACGTAAGGTATGGTTATGCAAATATGAAAGTATGAAGTATGTACGAAAGTATGTAGTTATGAATGTGTTATATGTGGTATGATTAACTAGAACTCACTCAGCGTAGCTGACTTTTAGTATGCACGCAGGTGAGTAGAATTAGACAGCTCGCTTGAGCGGGGGCACATGGCAGAAGAATAAGAGTCTGGCATCTGAAGACCTAAGACGTTTTTAGTTAATTTTTGATTCGAAAGACAATATGTTCGTTAAAGGCAAAGTAATGGATTTGATTGTAATGTTTATGAAAGTTTTTAATATTCCGTGAATGTTTTAATCAACTATGATATTTAAGAACTGTGTTTATGATGGAATCCAACACCAAATGTAGGGCACCGGTAACGGGGCCTAACAGGTTTCTTGATCCTATGGACTCTCAAAGCTTGTTCAGCAGCTTTATCAACCGCTTCTTGAAAGAGCTTGAACGTGAAGGTGCTTGAGGAGTTGCAGTGGTCTTGTAGGCAGAGTTAAAAGCTGGCTGACTTTAATTTGTTGAATCCATTAACAGCGTGAACATTAGGGTGTGCATGTCAGAAAAGTTGTACTTACTCCAGACCCAGTGGATATTCCTGCCTGATTATGAGAACTGATGTGATTACCCATTTTGAGTTTGTCATCCATCTCAAATGACTTAATGTTGTATGTTAAATCAACAAGAGTAGTGATCTCGAGGTTGGTTGTCCTCTTAATTGTGATCACACTGCTATTCCAGGTATACGGGGAAGGGAGTTTAACAACTTGGCATTGATTTCAATCTAGTCATAATCAATTCCAGCACTCTTGATCTTGGTAATCAATGTTTCAAATCTATGGATGAGGCTTGTAACCGATTCTTCTTACACATGGTTGAACATGTTAAACTCACCCTTTAGCATGCCTTTCCTGTTGTTTCTCAGTTTCAGTGTTTCCCTCAAACTTACTAACCAAGGCATCCAAAGGCCTTTAGTAGCTGGTGTGATCTCTCAAAGTTTGAGCAATTTCGTGTGTGAGGCAAACACTAAGAACACCATAGCTTTGTTACCATCACTAAACATCTTTTTATCTTCATCATCATAAGCAAGTCACAAGCTTAGGAACTTGGCCATCAGCTAGGTAGACATGGGAATATGTGAACCATTCTCAATGGGTCTAAGAAATTCTATAATCAAGGATTCTGTAGTAGTTTTTGAAACACCGCTTGAATTCTTCAAAATCATTGTCCCATCCTAGTAGCTTAGGAGGCTTAGTTGTAGTTCTAGCCTCATTCTCACATATCATGTAACTCCTTACAGCCTCATTCTTAACTTCCTCATTTGCAATAGCCATTGCTTAAACAATCTCATGATCAAAACAAAGTTCAACAGTTTCTGGTAAAAAAAAAGTCCAAAGT